>NC_068937.1:45465208-45650527 GCF_016801865.2 Culex pipiens pallens | reverse complement strand
TTAACACTCCTCCGTCCAAGGCATCCCGTACTTACACGAACGACCAAGGCGGAAAAAAAGTTGGAACGCTAACTTCAACTCGCTGGTTCTCAGCCAAAACTCAACCAATCTGGATGATTCCTTTTTCCAGAGATTTGTACGGATCTCCAGATGAGCCTAGAACTTTGCAGATCTCGATTTGATCAATCCTCTAATAACTACGACTAAATTAGTCGGAGCAACTTTTTTTCCGCGTGTATTTCCGAAAAGCGACTCAAGCGGGAACATTTTTGCTACGCTGCAAAAACACAATAACTTTGCTAAAATGTTAGCAAAACCCATAAAATTATATATCAAAATTTCCGTTATGATCTCAGGATTATGATGAGCTTCTCAAATTTCCATTATTTTCACAAAAAAATTCACAAAACTACGTAAAACTACAGAAAAAATAAAAATGCCTCATTTTATGACTAGAACTTTATAGTAAAATCATTGATTTTTTTATGAAAATGTTTCAAATGATCTAAATTATATGTTTCAGAATCATTCTGAGTGTGTTTTTTCCTGAATACTAAAAATTTTTACCAAAACTACGTAAAATACAGAAAATTTTATACATTCCTTTAGAACTTTATTTGCTTCATGGTAAAATCATTGATTTATTTTATGAAAATGTTTCAAATAATCTAAATTACAAGTTTCCGAATTATTCTGAGTGTGATTCTTACTGAGTACTACAAAATTTTACCAAAACTACGTAAAATACAGAAAATTTGATACTTTCCTTTAGAACTTTATTTGCTTCATGATAAAATCATTGATTTATTTTATGAAAATGTTTCAAATGATCTTAATTACAAGTTTCCGAATTATTCTGAGTGTGATTCTTCCTGAATACTAAAAAATTCTACCAAAACTACGTAAAATACAGAAAATTTGATACTTTCCTTTAGAACTTTATTTGCTTCATGATAAAATCATTGATTTATTTTATGAAAATGTTTCAAATGATCTTAATTACAAGTTTCCGAATTATTCTGAGTGTGATTCTTACTGAGTACTACAAAATTTTACCAAAACTACGTAAAATACAGAAAATTTGATACATTCCTTTAGAACTTTATTTGCTTCATGATAAAATCATTGATTTATTTTACGAAAATGTTTCAAATGATCTAATCTACAAGTTTCCGAATTATTCTGAGTGTGATTCTTACTGAGTACTACAAAATTTTACCAAAACTACGTAAAATACAGAAAATTTGATACTTTCCTTTAGAACTTTATTTGCTTCATGATAAAATCATTGATTTATTTTATGAAAATGTTTCAAATGATCTTAATTACAAGTTTCCGAATTATTCTGAGTGTGATTCTTCCTGAATACTAAAAAATTCTACCAAAACTACGTAAAATACAGAAAATTTGATACATTCCTTTAGAACTTTATTTGCTTCATGATAAAATCATTGATTTATTTTATGAAAATGTTTCAAATGATCTTAATTACAAGTTTCCGAATTATTCTGAGTGTGATTCTTACTGAGTACTACAAAATTTTACCAAAACTACGTAAAATACAGAAAATTTGATACATTCCTTTAGAACTTTATTTGCTTCATGATAAAATCATTGATTTATTTTACGAAAATGTTTCAAATGATCTAATCTACAAGTTTCCGAATTATTCTGAGTGTGATTCTTACTGAGTACTACAAAATTTTACCAAAACTACGTAAAATACAGAAAATGTGATACTTTCCTTTAGAACTTTATTTGCTTCATGATAAAATCATTGATTTATTTTATGTAAATGTTTCAAATGATCTTAATTACAAGTTTCCGAATTATTCTGAGTGTGATTCTTCCTGAATAATACAAAATTTTACCAAAACTACGTAAAATACAGAAAATTTGATACTTTCCTTTAGAATTTTATTTGCTTCATGATAAAATCATTGATTTATTTTATGAAAATGTTTAAAATGATCTAAATTATAAGTTTCCGAATTATTCTGAGTGTGATTCTTCCTGAATACTAAAAAATTCTCCCAAAACTACGTAAAATACAGAAAATTTTATACTTTCCTTTAGAACTTTATTTGCTTCATGGTAAAATCATTGATTTATTTCATGATGCTTTTTCAAATGATCTAAATTTTAAGTTCCTGAATCATTCTCAGTGCGTTTCTTCCTGAATACTAAAAATAAATTACCAAAACTTCGTAAAATACAGAAAGTTTTATAATTTTTATAATTTTATGTTGGTATTAGAATGTAGAGCATTGTTTTGGAAGCTTATTGTATGGGAGCAGATCTCTACAGAATCAGTCTTTTTTCTTTAATTTTATTTTTTGTATTTTTAATCCGGCTGAAACTATTTTGGTGCCTTCGGTATGTCCAAAGAAGCAATTTTGCATCATTGGTTCGTTCATTTAATTTTCCATACAAATTTGGCAGCTGTCCATACAAAAATGATATGTGAAATGTGAAAATTAAAAAATCTGTATCTTTGGAAGGAATTTTTTGATCGATTTGGTGTCTTCGGCAAAGTTGTAGGTATGGATATGGACTACACTGAAAAAAATGATACACGGTAAAAAAATTTTGGTGATTTTTAATTTCACTTTTTGTCACTAAAACATGATTTGCAAAAAAAACACTATTTTTATTTTTTTTATTTTTTTATATGTTTTAGAGGATATTAAATGCCAACTTTTCAGAAATTTCCAGAATGGACAAAACATCTTTGACCGAGCTATGATTTTTTGAATCAATACAAATTATTTCAACAAATCGAAATATTGTTCGCAAAAAACTTTCATCTTCATTTTTCGATGTAAAATCGAATTTGCAATCGAAAAGAGCTTCAGTGATTTTTTTTATAAAGTGCAAGTTTTCAAGTCAAGCTATTTTTAGGTAACTTTTTTGAAAAAAGTCGCAGTTATTCATTTTTTTAAATAAGTGCCCATGTTTGCCCACCTTTGAAAAAAATATTTTTGAAAGGCTGAAAATATTTTTAAAAGGGCCTAACATTCAATATTATGCCCTTTTGAAATGTTAGTCTTGATTTTAAATTTTTGAAAATATTTTTTTCGAAAAAATCGAAAAATTTCACAAATGTTTCATATTCCAACATTGTAAATCGGACCATTAGTTGCTGAGATATCGACATTAGAAAATGGTGGGTTGTTTGGGTGAGACTTAGAAAACATGAATTTTCCTGTTTTTTAACCTTTGAATGGCAATATCTCAGCAACTAAGGGTCGTATCAACAAAGTTCAAAAATATAGAAAATTTTCTCAGCTTTTCAAAAATATGGGCACTAATTTTAAAAATGAACAACTGCGACTTCTTTTCAAAAAAGTTACCTAAATATGACTATAACTTGAAAACGGTGCACTTTATAAAAAAAATCACTAACATACTTTTAGATTGAAAATTCGATTTTACATCGATAAATAAAGTTGAAACATTTTTGCGACGAACACAGCTAAAAAAGTAGTAATCCAGCTGCGTGTAAAAGGCCTGGGTGTAAAATAAATATTGCATTATTTTATGCAATTTTGTGTGAATTTACACCCTGAAATATGTAGCCCATCAGTATGGAAAACCTACATGAACTATATGTCAAGCTCATATATGCGTTTATCCTTACAGGTTTTCATCGGTCTGCTGGCCGAGTGGGCTAAGGCGCCAGTCTTTACTGTTGGTGCTGGGTTTGAATCCCGTCGGTTGCAACTTTTTTTTTGTGTTTACAAAAATTGTACATGCAGTGTGTAATATTAAGTGTTTATTTTGACGAAGGTGATGTGCATGCTTTTGCATGCGATTTTACCATCGAATTTTTTGCTGTGAATGTTTCGATTTTTTTTTTAAATCTATATTGATTCAAAATTTATAACTCGGTCAAAGATTTTTTTTTGCCCATTCTGTAAATTTCTGAAAAGTTGGCATTTGAAGTCCTCTAAAACATACCAGAAAATTAAAAAAAAATAAAAATAGTGTCTTTTGCAAATCAAGTTTTAGTGACAAAAAGTGAAATTGAAAATCACCAAATTTTTGTTTACCGTGTATTACTTTTTTTCAGTGTAGTCTATTTCCATACCTACAACTTTGCCGAAGACACCAAACCAATCAAAAAATTTCATCAAATGAAACAGATTTTTGAATTTTCGAATATCATTTTTGTATGGACAGCTGACAAATTTGTATGAAAAATTATATGAACGAACTAATGATGCAAAATGGCTTCTTTGGGCATACCGAAGGCACCAAAATAGTTTCAGCCGGATTAAAAAATACAAAAAATAAAATGACCGAAATCTCAGTGACTTGCTCATGGGTGTTTTGAAAGATTTTCATAAAAAAAATTATCAAATTTTCCTACAACAGATGATTTTTTTACAGAACTGTGAAATTTTCTGTATTTTACGTAGTTTTGGTGAAATTTTGTAGTATTCAGGAAGAAACACACTCAGAATAATTCGGAAACTTGTAATTAAGATCATTTGAAACATTTTCATAAAATAAATCAATGATTTTATCATGAAGCAAATAAAGTTCTAAAGGAAAGTATCAAATTTTCTGTATTTTACGTAGTTTTGGTAAAATTTTGTAGTACTCAGTAAGAATCACACTCAGAATAATTCGGAAACTTGTAGATTAGATCATTTGAAACATTTTCGTAAAATAAATCAATGATTTTATCATGAAGCAAATAAAGTTCTAAAGGAATGTATCAAATTTTCTGTATTTTACGTAGTTTTGGTAAAATTTTGTAGTACTCAGTAAGAATCACACTCAGAATAATTCGGAAACTTGTAATTTAGATCATTTGAAACATTTTCATAAAATAAATCAATGATTTTATCATGAAGCAAATAAAGTTCTAAAGGAAAGTATCACATTTTCTGTATTTTACGTAGTTTTGGTAGAATTTTTTAGTATTCAGGAAGAATCACACTCAGAATAATTCGGAAACTTGTAATTAAGATCATTTGAAACATTTTCGTAAAATAAATCAATGATTTTATCATGAAGCAAATAAAGTTCTAAAGGAATGTATCAAATTTTCTGTATTTTACGTAGTTTTGGTAAAATTTTGTAGTACTCAGTAAGAATCACACTCAGAATAATTCGGAAACTTGTAATTAAGATCATTTGAAACATTTTCATAAAATAAATCAATGATTTTATCATGAAGCAAATAAAGTTCTAAAGGAAAGTATCAAATTTTCTGTATTTTACGTAGTTTTGGTAGAATTTTTTAGTATTCAGGAAGAATCACACTCAGAATAATTCGGAAACTTGTAATTAAGATCATTTGAAACATTTTCATAAAATAAATCAATGATTTTATCATGAAGCAAATAAAGTTCTAAAGGAAAGTATCAAATTTTCTGTATTTTACGTAGTTTTGGTAAAATTTTGTAGTACTCAGTAAGAATCACACTCAGAATAATTCGGAAACTTGTAGATTAGATCATTTGAAACATTTTCGTAAAATAAATCAATGATTTTATCATGAAGCAAATAAAGTTCTAAAGGAATGTATCAAATTTTCTGTATTTTACGTAGTTTTGGTAAAATTTTGTAGTACTCAGTAAGAATCACACTCAGAATAATTCGGAAACTTGTAATTTAGATCATTTGAAACATTTTCATAAAATAAATCAATGATTTTATCATGAAGCAAATAAAGTTCTAAAGGAAAGTATCACATTTTCTGTATTTTACGTAGTTTTGGTAGAATTTTTTAGTATTCAGGAAGAATCACACTCAGAATAATTCGGAAACTTGTAATTAAGATCATTTGAAACATTTTCGTAAAATAAATCAATGATTTTATCATGAAGCAAATAAAGTTCTAAAGGAATGTATCAAATTTTCTGTATTTTACGTAGTTTTGGTAAAATTTTGTAGTACTCAGTAAGAATCACACTCAGAATAATTCGGAAACTTGTAATTAAGATCATTTGAAACATTTTCATAAAATAAATCAATGATTTTATCATGAAGCAAATAAAGTTCTAAAGGAAAGTATCAAATTTTCTGTATTTTACGTAGTTTTGGTAGAATTTTTTAGTATTCAGGAAGAATCACACTCAGAATAATTCGGAAACTTGTAATTAAGATCATTTGAAACATTTTCATAAAATAAATCAATGATTTTATCATGAAGCAAATAAAGTTCTAAAGGAAAGTATCAAATTTTCTGTATTTTACGTAGTTTTGGTAAAATTTTGTAGTACTCAGTAAGAATCACACTCAGAATAATTCGGAAACTTGTAATTTAGATTATTTGAAACATTTTCATAAAATAAATCAATGATTTTACCATGAAGCAAATAAAGTTCTAAAGGAATGTATAAAATTTTCTGTATTTTACGTAGTTTTGGTAAAAATTTTTAGTATTCAGGAAAAAACACACTCAGAATGATTCTGAAACATATAATTTAGATCATTTGAAACATTTTCATAAAAAAATCAATGATTTTACTATAAAGTTCTAGTCATAAAATGAGGCATTTTTATTTTTTCTGTAGTTTTACGTAGTTTTGTGAATTTTTTTGTGAAAATAATGGAAATTTGAGAAGCTCATCATAATCCTGAGATCATAACGGAAATTTTGATATATAATTTTATGGGTTTTGCTAACATTTTAGCAAAGTTATTGTGTTTTTGCAGCGTAGCAAAAATGTTCCCGCTTGAGTCGCTTTTCGGAAATACACGCGGAAAAAAAGTTGCTCCGACTAATTTAGTCGTAGTTATTAGAGGATTGATCAAATCGAGATCAGCAAAGTTCTAGGCTCATCTGGAGATCCGTACAAATCTCTGGAAAAAGGAATCATCCAGATTGGTTGAGTTTTGGCTGAGAACCAGCGAGTTGAAGTTAGCGTTCCAACTTTTTTTCCGCCTTGGACGGAGGAGTGTTAAACTGAAGCTTGTACAATCTCACAGCATAAAAAAGTTGAATTTTGGAATGTTGAAAATTTGTTAGGCTGAATATTACCTCTTTTTTGAGTAATATTGCCTAAACAATGTGTAAAAATGTGAACCTGATTAATATTCACCAGAAACTTGATGAAATGTGATATTACACATTATTATTGGCACAAAATATGTTTCCATTTCCTGATGAATATTACCGGCATTTTTGTCTGTGCTGTGGTAATTTATTTCGAAATTCTTGAAGAAGGTTTGAGTAGAAGTTTATCCTGCTTTGGTCCAAATTGCTGTGCTATAGCAATCTTGAAATGCTCTTGTAGAACTCACGATACTTTTTGCTTCTTGAAAGCTGAGTGATATTTTCTGATTTTTGTATTATTAATAATTTCGAAATTTAATAACCTCACTCAATCTTTGAAAATGTCAGAAATAAGCTATTTTAGCCCTTTCAAAAGACTACTCTTGAAAAGAGAAAATCTTCACAAATGTTTCTTTCTTTACATTGAAAATCGTACCAATGGTCTCCAAGATTTGAAAAATGAGGGCTAATTAGATGACACTGGGAAAAACATTTTTTCACCAAATTTAAGCTTCAAGAGGCTGTCCCTTAGCAACTAGAAATCTAATCAATACATTGTTGCTCAGCTTTACGTAATTATTTCTGGCAAGGTTGAAACATTGTTCCAAAAAAAAAAAATCATTGAAAAGGCAAAAAAAAAACTTGAAAACTGTACACATTATCAAAAAATGTGTAAAGTCTTTTTAAATAGCAAATTTGACCTTGATGATTTTTGGAATTTTTGAAAAAAAAAAATCAGATCAGATTAGATTCAGATTTTGCCCATACCAAACTCTAGCACAGAAGAAGCCTTTTTTAGTCCCTAAAGCAGTAAATTAAAAAAAGTGTTGAAAACTCAACTTTTAGTAATAAAAAATCAAATAAAAATCAGCAAACAAATTTTCCGTGTACGCATTTTTCGACAAGTCCTAAACATAACCTACAAAATTGCCGAGGACACCAAATCGATCAGAATTTTTTTTCAAGATACAGATTTTTTTGCCCATTTTGTATGACAAGCCCGCAAAATTGAATAGAAGTATTTCTATATTCTGATGCAAAATGGCCTCTTTGACACAGGGAATGCATAGGCAAAGTTTCATTTTAATTAAAACATACAAAATTGAAAATAACGAAATTGTTTTGTAAAATTCTAGGTAGTTACTCAATGATGGTATTATAACTTTTATTATTAAAACAAACTTGGTTTGGTTAAATTCTGTCGTACCCCACTGAGATTCAAGCTCGAACTCGAGCCAGATCGACTCGAGGCTCGAGCCAACATTCTCAGAGGGAAGATACATTTGTCCTAACCGCTTGACAGAATGCTTTTCCCTATAAACAATAAAAAAACAAAACCAAACGCTACACAAAGCAACGCTTAAACCGCTTAGACCCCGAACCATTCAACAGTTGAAACTTTGTTATCCCTCCAGCATAAAATTGCATCACTTAGAACAACTACAAAACTTTCCAGTCGTGGCTGGCTGCCCCTTTGAATTGCGCTGGCAACAATTTCCCAAGGGAATGTTTGCTCGGTCAGTGTTGTCAGAAAAAAAGAATTGCCTCCAACAATGGGAACGAAACTTTCGAGGTGCGGGAACACCACTTTAAGTATTTTGAGCTTTTCTGCACTTCTGCATGCTGTGCGAGGGGGTGGAAAAATGAGAATTGCTCAAAATGGAATCCTTTCACCGGGGGGAATACATTTTCACTTTGTTGCGAATTTTCCACCTCAAGTGGTGGGTCTTTTTCGGAGGAGTTTTGGGGTCATTCGGAATTTTATGTTTTCATTTGACTAAATTTGTAAATAAAATTAAATATTGTATTTTTTATCATTTTATCAAATCCAAAATTTTGAACATTTTCAACATGTTGAGCTCATTTGTACCCACAGTTCTCACACACAAAAATCCCTCTGCAACTTTGATTGAAAATTCATTCTTTCCTCAAGGCATGTACCATAAATGCAGCAGGGCAACAAGGGAAAGCAGGCAAAATGGAAAACTTTCAATTCCCTCACTTTTTCCACAGAAAAAAAAAATAAACCCACAAACAATCGTACTTACCTCAAATGGTTCTGCACTTGAACAAGGGCGGTAAACCCAGTTATGGGCACTTTTCGTCATTGTTTCTGAGCAATCCGAACCTCCTCCCAGACCACCAGCTGGATCTTTTGTAAAGGCGTTTGCTTGCGTTTTTAGTGGTTTTGTTTGGAAACGATTAATCGTTGAATTGGGAGTTTTTAACCGACAAGGAACTTTTAACGATTCTTTCGATTCTCTAAACTGCTTAATAGATAGATTATTTGTATGCAAAATCAGTTTCAAATACTTTCAAAGGGCTTTTTTTCATACACAATTGCGAAAAAAAACGGTACGCAATAACCAAATAGATATCACGACAAATTTTAGTTTTTGACCATAATTTGCTGTCAATACTCCATCACGTATCTGTTCTCAAAGCCCGTCCATCACGTAACACCATAAATGGTCCATTTTAAAATGCAAAAGAAGCCCTCAAGGGGGGACCTCTGCTCAGATAATTACACGGCTCGGTAAACGTTTTCAATTAATTTTAAGTTTTAACAATGCAACAGACACCATTTCACACCAGGTTGAAGCTGTTATCGCTGCCCAATTTCCCCCAGTGTCGTCCCTTTGCTAAAGGGCTTAAAAAAGTGATATTAACTGATTCGCTTGAAAGCTTTTCGTTCAAAGGTAAGATGCCTGTACGAATGAAATGATAACGATCCCAAAATACGTATATCAAAAAGACAAATGAGGACATCTTTTCAATTTGTTGGTTAAAATGGTAATATTCAATAAAAACTGGATTGTTTTAAGTTTGTGTGTGAAATGTTTTAAAATATTGTTCTTAAACTTTACTTTACCTTGTTTTGTTTATTCTGTGTATTCTAGTAGATTAAGGTGCATTTATGTTGTTTTTGTTCTTCCATGGTTTTCTGCACAATTTTCAATTTCAATTTTTTTTTGCTTCCTTCCATCATTTTTAACACTATAATAGAGGTTTATTTAACAAGTTGCACATACATTAGTGTGTCCCAAAAAAGGCGATGTGGCGGAAACCTTCGACCTCACCCGGTTTTCGATAGTTTTTTGCCTCAGGAACAATGTTTTCATACAACGAAAAACTCCCAAAAATCCTTTGAACTCGCGATTTGCGATTTACTGGAAAATGGTCTGTGTTCGGCCAGGGGCCGACTACGCGGGGGCCAGAACCACCAGCTTACCGATTCTTTCCTGCAGCAGACGAAGCGGACGACCAGCGGAGCATAGTTCGGGGCGGTATAAATAAAACACCGGATTCGAGTGCGACTTGCCTGCTCGGAGGTTTAAGTTTGTTTGTTGTTACATGTAGAAAATCTCAAAATTTCATATTACGGCAAAATTGTTAATTCCACCAAAAAGATGTTATTCAATTACTCCTGAAAGTTTCATGAAGATATTTCATGATTCAAGTGAGTAACAGACGATTTAAGTTTGAAATTTTGCCATGCGCAAAGCGAACTGTCAAACTTTGTGAGCGTTTTTCTCTAAACACAGAGTTGATTTACGGGTGCCACGATATCTCGAGATGGGATGGACCGAATTAGCTGAAATTTGGGATGAAGACTCTCAAGACATATTCCGTGTGCATGACGAAGCCCGATTTCTAAATGCTGCTTTTTAAAAAAATACAAAAATCAAAAACATACAATTTTTAATATGAAAAACATAAAAATATTTTTAATTTTTTTTAAATAAACTTTTTGAAAATCGGCCTTCGTCATGCACACGGGAACGGTTTAACGAGTCTTCACCAACATTTTGAGCCGATTTGGTCGAAGCAGTGTTGAGATATCGTGGCACCCGTTTTTTGAAACTGCTTACTTCAAATAGCTATATCTCGGCAAAGATACAACCAAATGTCTTCAAATTTGTTTTGTTAAAAGTTGAAAATGTATATTTTAATGCCCTGAAAACAGATTTACAAAAAAATAAGTGTGTGCTCATACCAACCTCTGACGTTTTTTCCGATTTACATGTATGTAACCCCTTAAGCGTAAAGAGGACGTTTTATTGCACTTAACTTAAAATGTAACATTTGTTCTTAATTCTAACAACTTCTTCAATCACAGATCGGTCAAATTGTAAATAAACAAATGTCAAATCTAACCTACGTTGTGTTTGTGTATCAGTGGGGTGACATTAGTAATTCACCACACTGCTTTTTTCATAAAAATATCATATTTCACTTTAAATCATAGTAAGGAGTCCTACCAGTAATGTTCTGTAATCATATTGATCTAGGAATTTGTCATTTTTTATTGGCAGCATGTTAAATTCCGGGTACGGTGGTTTAGTGGTTAGCGTGATAGCCTCTAACCCCAGCAGGCCTGTGCTCAATCCCAGATGGACCCCGTGGCATTTTTCGAGATGAGATTTGCCTGATCACGCCTTCTATCGGATGGGGAAGAAAACGTCGGTTCATTTGCGTAAAAGAGGTTTTGGGTGACTCACCACACAAAACCTTCGGACGCCTATAAATGAGCAGAAACTTGCAAAAGAGACCACAAAAGACCCGGAGGTCGTCAAAGTGGGTGCTTTGCTTATGTTAAATTTGGAAAAATGAAATTTATGAATTTCTCTCAAAAATCCACCCAAAAATTTTTGCTCCAAAAGCTTTACCATCATTTTATAGCTAAAAATTTTCTGAACAATATTGCTTTTTGAACAATTAGGTTTTGTCTCTTCAGCGCAATTGATTAAAATACATCAGATTTAAAAAAAACTGTGATTTCCTTTCCTTCACACCATGTCCTTAGTTTGAACTCTGCCAAATTGTCCAAACTGCACAAAAGGCCATCCCTTGCACCCTGTCAACTTCAATCAATTCAAGCCGCTATGAGGGGCCTGCGTTACAGCTGTAACCATCCCCCCCCCCTTTCCCCTCCTCTAACCCCATCCACACTCTGCAAAATTCCCCCCAAAATTTCAGCATCGAACAAGTCGATTAGTATTCACGGGACGGTTGTCACGGACATATCAATTAAATTTTATTCGCCGTCGGCCAACTTTTGTGAACCCTGCCCTGAAGCCCGGTTGAAGCTTTTGTCAACGCTGTTTTTTGTTTGTTTGTTGTTATTTGAGTGAGATTGGCGGCGCTGGCTGTTGTGTCGTTCGGAAGGTATAAATGTCCCGAAAACAGTGTTCGAAATGACCGTCCTTCGGCGGACTGAGTTTATGGTTATGGCCGTCACGCGAAGTGGGTTGTCCCTGGTGGCCAGACATTGGGCTAGGCGAATGGATTTGAAATTTAGAAAACAGCAATATCAAATCATTATGTCTAATGGTTTAATAAAGTTTTAAATGTCACCAAAATTACAAAAAATGGCATAAAATGCAGAAGAATAAAACAAATATTAATAAATAGAACTGAAAAAACCCCAACCTCACCTAACATTCTTATGATGGTGTCTGCAGAAGAAATGTGAACGACAAATTTCGCGTGTCACAAAGGAGCAACGAAAACGAATTATGACAGGTCTCTCAGGCGGCCGCTTGGGGCTCACAAAATTGAACGTCAATCGTGGCGCGCCAATTGAGGGTAGAAAATGCAATTTAAAATTTTGCTGCCCCAGGTTGATCGTGGACACGTTATTTACAGCACAAAAGTGCACTAGGAATGTGAACCTGGTTTTGTGATGATACGGTTGATTGCATATAAAATTTTAATCATCGGAGGGTTGATATTTGAGATGGCTTTTTCAACATGAAAATTAAAAGTTTATGGTACACAATTCGCATTAAAATCATTGGAGTAAGCCCTAATTCGGACCACTCTAATGTCCATAAATCATAAATGTACAAAATAAACAACAAACCAACCACTTTAACGACCCACACCACAGGTCTTTTGTGGTTTCTATTGCAAGTTTCTACTCGACTCAAAGAGTCCGAAGGCTTTTTACTCCAAAGAACCTTCCACCCAGGGATGCCACCTGGTTTTTCAGGATTCGAACTGACGACCTTTGGATTGCGTGTCCAACCGCCGACCAGCGACTCCACCGGGGCAGGCTTGGTTTGGTGTGTTGTTTGTACTTCCCCATCCGATGGAAGGCAGGAGCAGATGGGAATCGAACCCACGATCATTCGCTTACTTATGACTTGTTGAAAAGAGTTTTGAAATGTCGAATTAAAATTTTCAAGCTGATTTTTTATCAAAATTGAAAAAAAAAACAAATATGCTTTGAACAGAATTGTAAGAAATCATGCTGAGCTTGGTAGAGAATTTTCAACGTATCTCAAAAAGAAGTTTTTATCATATTTTAAAATGTTTTAGTGGTTAAAGCAGACGTAAATATATTTAAAGTAATTCAATCCTCCCGTTGATAATGGCTTTATAAATCAAAGACAAACAACATTATTAAAAAAAACTAACTAAATCCACCTATGTGGTTGGAGCCTTCCTCACTCATTACCAACAATGACTGTACACAAATTTCATCTATTTTTTAGATCCGGAATTAAACAAGTACATAAATACCACTTAAATGGCCATATCTCGAGACAGGGTTGCCAGATCTTCAATGTTTTGGACTCGTTGGAAAGGTCTTTTGATAACCTAACCAACGATGGGTCGGATGGTGGATCCGGGCATGGTTTACAAACATTTAAGTGAGATCCGGCTTCCAAAAAGTACACCAATATCACTTAAGTGGCCATATCTCGAGACAGGGTTGCCAGATCTTCAATATTTTGGACTCGTTGGAAAGGTCTTTCGATAACCTAACAAACGATGGGTCGGATGATGGACCCGGACATAGTTTACATACATTTAAGTGAGATCCGGATATATGTGAAAACACATTTTTATACATAACTTTTGAACTACTTATCGAAACTTCAATCTGTATAAAACTCGATCTATGGGACCCTAAACCAAGTCGAATGCAACAGGTTCGGGTCAAATCGGTTCAGCCAGTGCCGAGTAACATGAGCTAGTTTGTTGGTCACATACATACATACACACACACATACACACACACATACACACACACATACACACACAAACACACAGACATTTGTTCAGTTTTTGATTCTGAGTCGATATGTATACATGAAGGTGGGTCTACGACGTTTTTATACAAAGTTCATTTTTAGAGCAGGATTATAGACTTACCTTAGTTAGGAAGGCAAAACGATACTTAATCCACCTTTAGGTGGTTGGTGCCTTCCTCACATTCATAAAGTCAATACATTCAGTAAAAATAGCAACTTTTCCCTTAACATGTTTGACAAATCAACTTTAGGCCTTCAATATTTATGGCTAATCGGCAAGGTCTGATAAAAAACCTATCCAACGATAGTTCGCATGGAAGATTCAGACAATATTTCTATTACAATATCTGAAATCCGGCCTCCAAAAAGTGTATAAATAACACTTAAGTGCTAACAACTTTTGAGAGGGTTGTCAGATCCTTGATGTTTTAGGCTCATTTGAAAGGTCTTTCGATTATCTAACTAACGATGGGTCGCATGATGGACCCGGACATCATTTTTATTGAAATATCTGAGATCCGACCTCCAAAAATTGTATAAATAACACTTAAGTGTCAATAACTTTTGATAGAGTTGTCAGATCTTCAATGTTTTGGGCACATTGGAAAGGTCTTTTTAATACCTTTCTGAAAATTTATTTTATGATAGAGTTTCTTGCAAAAACCACCCTTTTTAACAATCTTCCGGACATACGCCAAAATCGTTTTTTTAGCATAACTTTTGAAGTACTTAACTAAAAATGCTGATTTTAAATAGAGACCTTTGGGACCCTAGGACGGATCAAATGAGACTAATACGGTCAAAATCCGTTCATCTAGTCCGGAGATAATCGAGTGACAATGTTTTTGTCCACCCACCTACACACATCCACACAGACATTTGCTCAGAACATGATTCTGAGTCGATATGTATTTTTTTTTTGTTGAGTCTTGATACCACTGCGACCAATTAGAGGAATATTGTGGTGATATGTATACGTGAAGGTGGGTCTACGAAGTCAAATTAATAAGTTCATTTTTCGATTGATTTTATAGCCTTTCCTCAGTAAGGTGAGGAAGGCAAAAACCAAAACTTCAATGATAATAGACGTGCAATAACCTGAAAACAAATAAAACTGTCTTTTACAATTAATTTATTTTTTTTACATTTTTTACGTTTTTGACGGTGCGACCACCTGCTCCACATGCGATAAACGGTTTTTTGGGTTATTTTAAGCATCTGTGCAAATTTTGAGCGAAATTGGTTGAAATTAACCTCTTGATACCCGAGCCTAAAGTTGGTGAAAAAAATTTTAGATTCACACATTCAATATTACGCCCTTTTGAAATGTTAGTCTTAATTTAAAAAAATGAAAATATTGTTTTCAAAGATTTCGAAAAATTTCAATGTTTTATATTTTAACATTGAAAATCGAACCATTAGTTGCTGAGATATCAACATTAGAAAATGGTGGGTTGTTTGGGTGAGACTTGGAAAACATCAATTTTCCTAACTTTAAATCTTTGCATGGCAATATCTCAGCAACTATGCTGCCCATGTTCGCATAAATGTCCCATATGCAAAAACAGCAAGCTGAGAAAAACGCATTTGAAGTTTGTCCCATACATAAGGCTACGTGTTAGGTTTTCGCGAAAAAAATTGATTTCCTCCTGATTTCTAGAACAAAGTACTGGATGTTATAGGCTCTTTTGAAAGAGCACACAATTTTGAACAAAACTGCATCAATAACTCCAAATCGATGAAAATGCATATGGGACATTTATGCGATCAGGGGCAGTATGGGTCGTATCAACAAAACTCAAAAAAGCAAAATATAGAAAATTTTCACAGCTCTTCACAAATATGTTTCTAAAAAGTGGGCAAACATGGACACTTATTTTAAAAAATGAATAACTGCGACTATTTTCAAAAAAGTTACCTAAAAATGAATATGACTTGAAAACGGTGCACTTTATCAAATTTTCACTAGAGTACTTTTTGATTGCAAATTTGATATTACATCGAAAAATGAAGTTGAAAAAAAATTGCGACCAATATCTCGATTTTTCTTTTAAATCAGTATTGATTAAAAATTCATAACTCGGTCAATGATTTTTTGCCCATTCTGGAAATTTCTGAAAAGTTGGCATTTGATGTCCCCTTAACCATATCCGAAAACAATGTGTTTTTTGCATCCCAAGTTTTAGTAACAAAAAGTGAAATTAAAAATCACCACATTTTTTTAAGGTGTATCATATTTTTTCAGTGTAGTCTTTATCCATACCTACAACTTTGCCAAAGACACCAAATCGATCAAAAAATTGAATTTTTATGTATCATTTTTGTATGGGTAGCTGCCAAAATTGTATGGAAAATTATATGGACATACTAATGATGCAAAATGGCTTCTTCAGGCATACCGAAGGCACCAAAATTTTCAGCCGGTTTTTTTTTTGTTCTGTCAATGTTTGTCCGTTAACAAAAAATTCAACTCCCCCAGATCAGGTTTTTTTAATTTTCCAGGTTTTTAATATATTTTAGGTGACTAAAAAGCCATCTTTTGCACTAGAGTTCAGAATGGTGTCAAATCTGGCATCAGAGATATGATTTTTGAAAAAAAAACATAGATCATTATCAAACTGAATTTCAAAAATCATATTTTTATGCAAAATAAAATTTTCAATCGAAATTAGATTGCATATTTTTTAACACAATGCACCGAATAAAAGTTAAAGGCATTTTCAGGATAAATTTTGCAATTTAAAAATAATCAACGCAGAAAAAGCAATTCTGAAAAATAAAATTTTCTAAGAACTAAGAAAATTTCATACTTTTCTCATTTTTGATGTTTTTGATAGGACTGCTAGTTGATGATATACAGCCTCTTAATGTTAAAATTTTATAAAGTAAGTTATTCTCATTGTCATTGAATTAGCCCTCATTTTCCAACTTTCGGAAACTATTGGTTTAAATTCCAATGTTATTTTTTTGTGGAATTCTTTACTCATATTCCATCCTAATCCTCTTAATTAATCTTAATTTTTGAATATTTTATGTGATATTGGAATCATCGCAAAATATTTTCAAATATGAGCTTTTTTGGTTTTGAGACCATCAAATTAGCAAATGAAGTTTTCATTGGACCTTTTCAAATATTGAGCACGTTTTTTCGGAACCCATCATATTTTTCCTTAGAAGACCAAATAATAACATTTCTATTGAAACCAGAGATATGATTTTTTGAAAAATGTGGTTCATGCCAAAATCGACGAAAAACGTAATTGAAAAAACTAATGATGCAAAATAGGGGGATGGCTTCGCTATTTTTAGACCACGTTTTCCACTTTTTCTCTATCGAAACCGACCACTTTATCGACTTCATTTTGTTGGGCGAGATAGGACGTCGTCTATTTTTAGACGATGGCTCAGCACTTTTCCACTCTTGCACTTAAAATATCCAGATGGCAGCACGATGTAACGCCACGTCCCTATGGCTTCTGTTGACATGTGAGATGCATGGGCAAATTTCATTCAAATAAAAAAAATACAACGCATAGTAGGCTTGTGAAAATTTAAAGAATTTCTCTATTAGGTTTCAATATCTTCACAGTGCAATGCCGACACTATTCATATGTAGATCCCACCAGATCGTGCTATCTTGACTAATAATCAGAGTATTAATCAGAGGCCGTTTTGTTATTCATGCATTTACACATTTTTGGATTATAACTTGGGCAACCAAATTCAACCAATATTCCAGACAATGTACAGAACAAGCAGCCAAACAAAACGTGTTTGTTATTGTTACATTGCGTGCTAAAATTTTTCTTTTATCAAGGATTATTAATTAAAACGCGTTTTTTTTTCTCTGAACGTTAAAAAGCGACATACGACAAGAGAAGCACGTTCTTGTTCTCAAAAATCTCAACCGGCCTCACCCCGACTCGGTGACCTAATTGAGATTAACGTCAGCAGCGCAAAAGGGTTCCCCCTAAAATTACTCTGCACTTGTACTCCCTCCAGGTAATCATGACAAAATCCACGACAGGCGACACTAACAGCCATTGTCATGCACCGGGCCTAACAGGAGGAGAAAAAATTATCTCCATTACAGGTCTGCCCCAAGGGGTCACGATCCACCAGCCCCAAAAACGACGGCTTATCCATGGCCTTTAATTTTTGTTGATGTTGCTTTCGCTGAGCTTTTCTTGCTTCCCCCCGGAGGGGAGGGATCTCCGTAAAATGAACCCAACTGTCCGGTATAATTATTTAAACTTTTATACAACACTTTTTTTCTGACATTTTTTTTGTGGTCCATGGACGAGCAAGACGGTGGCCCAATTTAGGGGTAGTGGTTTTATATTTGACCGCAGATGCCACACAAATTTATTTATTTACAAATCATAAAAAAATCAGTGGTTGATTAACTTTTTTATGAAAGTTTCATTCCATTAAATGTTGATTTGTTCCTAAACCAAATACATTCCCCGAGCAGGGGTAAATAACACGGGAATACCAAATTTTGGTATTACTTGGGCAAATAACAAGGACCAAAATGTGCCCTTGGTTGCCCAGTAATAGATGGTAAAATACCATGAAATCATACCAAGGTCTTGTATGTGGAAGGGCACAACAATACCAAACCATGTTATTCCAAGGGTAAAATAATACCTCAAAATAAAACCATTTCAATACCAAGTTGAGGTCTTCTGGATTTTTGAACATTGCTTGAATACCAAAACTTGGTATTGCCATGGTTTAATTTTTAGGTATTCCCGCGCCCTTGGAAAATCAGATTTTGGTATTCCTGTGGTCTTCCACATACATGATTTTGGTATGATTTCATGGTATTTTACCATCTATTACTGGGCAACCAAGAGCACATTTTGGTCGCTGGTATTTGCACAAGTAATACCAAAATTAGGTATTTTCATACCATTTTTTGTGCAACAGTTGCAGTTAGTGAAAAAACGGAAATGAACCATATGCAACAGCCAAATCTACTCACCTTATGATTCCATGTTGTTCTTAGTGATATTCTTCACCACATCGAATGCATTTGTCATTGATGAACGGCCTGTGCTTGAAGTTCTTGAAGATTCTAAAAAATAACAAGATTGAAAAATAAGTGTTATTAAAATGAAACTGGATTGAAATTCACCAAAATTCAATAATCTGTCGATTGACTCGTTTTTCAAAGTATTTGGTTATCCCAACTTAGAGAAATTTCAACGTTTTTAAAAAAAATCTTAGTGGGTATATAAAAAAAAATGAAAATCAGCTTTAACATTTTTGGGTTTCAAGTCATTTTAGCGCAAAATTAATTATCTCATCAAATTTTATAAAAAAAAATCCCATAGTTTCAGAGGAATTTGATGAAACCTTTCAATACCAAAATAATACCAAAATGTGGCATCCTGACTTAGAAATTTTTTCACAATTTCAAGTCATTTCTTTAGGGGGTATATCAAAAATGTTTGAAACCAAGTTTGAAATTTCCGGTTTTCAATGAAAGCATTCACTTTGAGACATCATTTTAGCGCAAAGTTAATTATTTTGTCAAAATTGGTCAAAATTTTCCCATAGTTTCGGAGGAATTTGATAAAATACTGTTATACCAAAAGAATACCAAAATGTGGTGTTCGACCATTGACAAATTCTGCAATTTTGCAATATCAAAACAATACCTTAAATTGGTATGATACCACATTTTGCTCTTGCATAATCCTTAAGAAATTTTTTAAAGGGTCCAGGATTACCAAAATTTGGTATTGATACCAGAGAATGGTATTATTACGCATTTCCCTTGTTATTTACCCCTGCTCGGGTCCCTCGCACTTGCAGCTCTCGGTGCATCCCTTTCGAGGTTCAACAGAGTTGCGCACGCTTGACAGGTTCGTGGTGACACAGCGGGTCCGTCGTAAGACAGTTTTACCATTTAGACCAGGAGGGTATCTCTTTACATTTTTTGTCCCTGTGCTGGCATCATGCTACAAATTATGGCAAAACGAGCAGAAAAAGCAGCAATCGGAATTCACCCCGAACATTATGCAAGATTTGCTGAGCGGAGACGAAAGCACGACCCGGGGGGATTCCACAAGTAGCATCGTTTTAACCTTTACCCTTAAGTATCGTCACGTACCATTTATTAGTACCGCGATTAAATGCAGCGACAGGCCACCATAACGGGTGGAGAGCATGACGAGCGAAGCGAAATGGGGTTTTAACTCTTTTTTTTTGTGGGAAAGAGTTCAATTTTATCATAGTGTTGGTTGGAAATGCGAAGTATTTTCAAAATTGTTTTTTCGATATCTAATCTAATCTAATCTAATCAAACCCTAGCGCAGCCAATCTTTCGAAGGGATCCTGGAGAGTGCCTTAGGTTAGATGAAGCCTAGCCTCTTCTTGTCATTTATTAACATTTGTAGTGCACCATTGCATTAGAATGCATTGAAACATCACAAAACGTTAAACCGGCCAGGCCTACTGCGTAAAGTTTACCGAAGAGATGATTCGTTGAATTGGATTGAGTTTGAGCACAGGGTGTGTGTTCAAACCACAATACAGTTCTGAATCTACAGGGGAGGAAGAAGCGTGGGGACACACCACCATACGCTCCGAGTTTTGGTTTTAGGTTATTATTCGTTGGGAGCACCATGCTTGGTGCTCCGGGACCCTCAAGGAAGGGACATTGTATTTCCACAAATGCCCAGGATACTATTTGCCGTGGTTATAGCGCCACAACTCGCTCACTGTTGATGAGATAATAGAAGTTATTAGTATATGATTTTCAATTTACAATAAATTTTTTTTAAACGTTAATCCTTTGAAGCCATCATGCTGGAAAAGTGTCCGTGTTCCATGTGCTGTTTTGGAACTCACTGGGATGGGACATCGTATTTCCACAGATTCCACAGATGTTATAGCGCCACAACTCGCTCTTTCAAAATTGTTTTTTCGATATTAAAAAAAAATAGCATTCTTTCTGTAACCGATACGACTCATATTTCAATCAGGAAGCCATTGCAATCAATTTGTTTTAGGGCTGTTATCACGAAAAACCCCCACGTTAAAACCATGGTGGAAATAACCGGCCAAATTGAGGGGTACAAATTTTTCCAACCTTCGTTTAACGAACCGGCGGAAGCCTTTCCGATCGTGGTTGTTTCAGTTTGCATCGGTGACAATGTACCGTGAAATTGATTGGAGCCCAAACAGCTCGAAATAATTTAAATTGTTAAACAGCTGGTGGAAAGGCGTCAATGTTCGCACTTTCGGGTGGCGTGTGTCAAATGTTACACCGGATGACAAACTTTCAGCGCAATTTTTTAGTTTTTTTTACCACTTCAAAATTATTCAAATTATCTAATTTTTAAGAAAACCAATGAGGCAAAATAGACTATAAACTTTATTTTTTTGCTACACAATGTGTTAGTTTGAGTATAATTATCGAAGCTATTGAACCGTTTCCCCGTTGTTGAACGGAGTTTTGGCGTCAAGATTGATTCTCGGAATTGAAATATATTAACGCCAATGATGGTTTGGATGCGCGCGTTTTGAGTACACTGTAACCAACAATTTGTGGTTTCAATAGAAAGCCAGCAGTGAGTTGTTCGAATTCAATCAATTTTGTTTAATCAAATGGAAATTTAGGTTGGCCGTTTACTAAATAATTCTGAGGAATTTTGAAAATTAACACTTTTTCACTGTAACTCAATTATCTTGAGACATATAACGAAAATGTTTGTGATGAAATTTCTTGTCAAAAATACCTGCATCAAACCCCGTAAGAGAACCTAAAACCTTTAATATAAATAGTGCATCGTGGTCCTTGGACCCATAATTCCCGTCATTCATTGACAAAGAACCTAATTGAAAAAATTGTTTTCGAAAAGGGTAAAAAAATAAAAAACCTTAATTTTGGAAAAAAAATCATAACAGAGTTTTGGAAAAAAAAAAAAACATTTCATAAGAACTTAGGAGATGATTCCTAGCGTAAAATTTTTTGTATGAAAATTGCCTGAATTCTATGACACAATTTATTTTCTTAATTAAATAAATTAATTGTAAAAATTTTGTTCTTATTTTAATGAAGTTGAATTGAAATTTCTAAAATTTTGTTTTATATTTTTGACTGGATTACCAACCATCAATTCGACACCTAGTTTTTGTTTTGCTGAAAATAAAATTATCTTTATATTTTTGTTTTCATGATATATTGATCCTTGCACTGTAACTTGGATTTGGCACGCACTTTTCTCACTCATTTTTGACAGCAAAATTTACAAAACCTAGGCAACAAGCAGTTGTTTATTTACATTTCCAGTCGCAGTTTCCACCAAACTGGACATTCGCACTTTAAAATTGCAATTGACAGGTGAGCAACATCGGCTCGCTTTGATCATTTTTTGAGAAAATTAAAATTTCCCAAGCCAGTTTGACAAATCGCAATATATATAATGCAATTATTTTTTATAAAAAATAGTACGACTGGATTTTGATGAGAGTATTTTTCTATCAATCCTGTTTTTTTTTTTTTTGTGGCGATGACAAACAAAATAATTGTACATTATGCGCTTCACAAAAGATCATTGAAGATTATTATTCACGTTTAAGGCCAATGCAATGGACTTAATTCAACCAAGTCGTGTTAAATTTTCAATATATTTTTTGAAAACGTAGTATCTTTTAAAGTATAAATACTCAAAATTGTTCACAAAATACCGTTTATTTTTTCGAAAGAATTCATTATCATAATTTGTTATATGGGTATCAAACAGAGCGAAATTTTGTATGCTTTTTCACTTCATTAGAGTTTTTTTTTAAATACTGAAATTTTATCAAAATATCGTATTTTTTTTCGAAAACACTTAAATTTTCGATATTTTCAATATGGGTATCAAACGAAGAGAAATTTTGTATGCTTTGCCACCTTATTGATGTTTTTTTTTTTTGGAAAATCCAAAAAATTTCACAAAAATACCGTATTTTTTCGAAAATACTAAAATTTTTGGAATTTGCAATATGGACATCAAACGAAGCGAAATTTTGTTTGCTTTTTCACTTCTTTAGAGTTTTTTTTTGAAGATACTAAATTTTTAACAAAATACCGTATTTTTGTGAAAACATAAAAAAAATCAAAATATGCATCAAACGAAGCCAAATTTTTTACATACATATTGCAAATTATAGAAATTTCAGTATTTTCAAAAACAAACTTTTGTGAAAATTTTAGTCATTTACAAAAAATAAAATAAAATGAAAACGCATTAAAATTCCGCTTCCTTTGCGAATTTTGAAAATTTGCTGAAAATACAGTATTTTTTTAAAATTTAAGTGTTTCATTAAAAAATTCTAGTAAAATAAAACGAACACCAAATTTCGTTTCGTTTGATACTGGTATTGCAAATCATAAAAATTTGAGTACTTTCGAAAAAAATGGTATTTTGTGAAAATTTTAGTATTTTCAAAAAAACTCTTATAATGTGAAAATGCATAACAAATTTCCCTTCGTTTGTACCCATAATGCAAATTTCAATAATTTGAGTATTCTCGAAAAAAAAGGTATTTTGTGAAAATTTTAATATTTTTCAAAAAAAAACTCTAATGAAGTGAAAAAGCATACAAAATTGCAAATTATTAAAATTTGAGAACATTCAAAAAATACGGTATTTTGAGAACAGTTTTTATGCTTTGAAACTTACTACATTTTCAAATAAAAAAATCTTAGTAAAAGCATTGTAAAGGAGAATGGGCGAATTTGGTCCAAGGATGTACATGAACGGGACCAGCTTTTTTCGAAAGATCTCGCCGAGACATGAAAAAAAGTCTTCTGGACCAACTCTCTAAACTCCGGGGTTCAAAAGTTACATGCTGTTGAAGTTTGAGCATTTTGAGTAAAAATATACAAAAAATCGTATTTTTGCTATTTCTTAAATCATTTATAAAATCTCTGTTTCATTATGGATTTCGATTTTCTTGACTTCATTCGACGCGTATCAGCAAAAACTATGAATTCTGATGTATCTTAGCATGATTGAAACATGATTTCTCTTGTCATCCGAGAACTCCTTGGAGTTAAGACCGGCGAGTCTACCGCCGTAACAAGCAAGATGTCGGCGGTTTTGACCACTGATCATACCCGCATGGCTTCAGTGAGTATGGTAGACTACTATGGTGATGTGTTGGAGTGTCCTGGGTTCTCCTAGGACTCCCTGGTGATGACCAAAGCCTTCCATACTCACTGAATCAGTCCGGGTCGGATCCGGTTTCAAAACCTTGAAGTTTCGACTTGTTTCTACGGGATGCCCCTAGTACAAACGGTTCAAACGTATAAAAACAAGAGAAATCATGTTTCAATCATGCTAAGACATATTAGAACTCATAGTTTTTGCTGATACGGAGATTTTATAAATGATTTAAGAAATAGCAAAAATACGATTTTTGTACATTTTTACCCAAAATGCTCAAAACTTCAACAACTTGTAACTTTTGAACCCCGGGGTTTAGAGAGTTGGTCCAGAAGACTTTTTTTCATGTCTCGGCGAGATCTTTCGAAAAAAGTTGGTCCCGTTCGTGTACATTCTTGGACCAGCTCCCATACAAATTTGCCCATTCTCCCTTAACATGATTTGGTTGAACTAAGTCGATTTTAGAAAGATTTGATAAATAATAAACGATAACTAATTTATTGCGCAATTCTCACTAACTTGGACTTCGCACTAAATTATTGCTATCGATCGCACTATTGCGACTTGTCAAACTGGCTTGGGAAATTTTAATTTTCTCAAAAAATGATCAAAGCGAGCCGATGTTTTTTGCTCGTTTTTCAGCTGTCAATCGCAATTTTGAAGTGCGGAAGTCCAGTTTGGTGGAAAATGCGACTGGAAATGTAAATAAACAACAACTGGTTGCCTAGTTTTCCAAACTCTTGTTGTCAAAAGTGCGAGAGAAAAGTGCGGGCCGAATCCAAGTTACAGTGCAAGAGTCAATATCGGCGATAAGATTATCGTTGATAGAATTATCGAAATAACGATAGAATTATCGTTATCGTTATCGAGCCTCGATAATTTTATCGTTAACAACCTTGGAAATTTCCATTGAAAAATCATTTTACAACTTGAATTTATGTATTTTTAACCAAAGAAAAAAAAACATAAATTCATCGATATTTAGCAAAACCTGTAAGAATGAGGAAATCACTTTGTAATACTTTTTGAATTTTAAAAGTTGGGCTTGACAATAACTGTGCTTCGTGATTCGTCAAATGATCTCTAATATAGCCTAATCCATTAGCTTACTAGTCAACCAAATTGGATTGAATCCAAAATTTCGATAATTTGAACGTTCCTCACCTCCAAAATCAACACCAACAACGTAATAATCATTTATACTCCTCTATAATTACAATTTTCAGCAAACCCCCCTGGATGGTGTGGACCATGTAATGGAATGTAATTATCCGGTGGTCATTTTAAATGAACTGCAAATACTTCAATTTCCCTCACATTTTCAAACTACAGGGGCTCAATTTACCCCGCCGAGGGGGTAATTATAAATTTGAACGTGTGCCTCTCCCGAGAGGTGGAAAATCCACTCGAAAAATTACCCCCCAATTTTCATCGCGTTGTATGTTTGTGTGTTTCTCACGTTTCGATCGATCATCGACCAAGCTGCTAACTAGCAATAATAGCAAAGCTCGGGTGTTGAGTATAGGTTTGAGCTGGGTTTAGTTGAAAACAGACAAATTTGTGAGAATACTATATTGTTAGGCTAACTAGAATTAAATTTCAAAGTATTTTTTTTTCTTCAAATGACGCAATCTTATTCAAGTTCAAAACTGTTTAAAAATATCTTACTCAAACGAAAGTATTTTTTTTTCTCTTAGTGTCCCCCCTCCACACGCCCGCGGGCGTTAATTGTAACTGTATGATTAGTGCAGCATTAAAGCTCTTTTCGTCTCGTTTCGCCACTTTCATCACGAGCCACAGCTGCTGGTGGCTTCTTCCGCAGGAAAATGTTCAAGCTAGAGCTTGTTGAACGGGGTCGTACATAAAAGACGTTACAATTGCTTTCAGAAACTATTTTTGTTTTTAACAGTTGAATTTAAAGTACTTTTACTGACATTTTAGTCTTATTTAATTTAAAAAATGCAACGTTACGTAATTTTTGGACATTCTCCTCACTGACATCATCTCTTGAGCTGCAGCTGCCGCAGAAGAGTGTTTCACATGTTGGCTTTTCCGCGCGCGCGAGTTTCCTGCTAGTTTTGACGGCAACGTGTTGTTTGAGTAGGAGGAGGAGTAGGAGGAGGTTTGGTAGATCAAATCGCGCCACGGATGGTGCATCTTCTGCCAACTGGCATGGGAGAGAAAAAACTGCGATGAGGACGGGATGCAACACCATCTCCACCAACACTATAACAGTTTATTGTTTAATGTTTCTTCCCGGAAAAAAGTGAAGGGTTGAAAAATCACCGTAGTAATTGAATTTTCCAGTATGTACTCTTGGCAAAGGTGAAAGAAAGAGGGGAAAAGTTGTTAGTTTGATACAAAATTGCGTTCTTAGTTCTTACTTCTTACTTCTTACTTCTTACTTCTTACTTCTTACTTCTTACTTCTTACTTCTTACTTCTTACTTCTTACTTCTTACTTTCTTACTTCTTACTTCTTACTTCTTACTTCTTACTTCTTACTTCTTACTTCTTACTTCTTACTTCTTACTTCTTACTTCTTACTTCTTACTTCTTACTTCTTACTTCTTACTTCTTACTTCTTACTTCTTACTTCTTACTTCTTACTTCTTACTTCTTACTTCTTACTTCTTACTTCTTACTTCTTACTTCTTACTTCTTACTTCATACTACTTTTTTCTCCCTTAAAAAATGTCTCGCAAAAAATTAGGATGTAATTAAGACTGACAATTAACACAGCATTTCTTTCCTTTCGTCAAATTTCCTGTTTAGAATCTTGTTGCGCTCGACTTGGGCTGCAGCATTTGTTAGCAATCCATCACCAGAAAACTCTGCCGAATTCCAAGTGTATACCAGATTCTGCAAATAGTTCCAACATTCAGCAAACATCAAACGACAAAAAGTTTCTTTGGATCAGTAGAGCGATAATTTCTCCTTGGAAAATCGCAATCTTGATTGCAGGACCAAAGCAAATTTTTGCCTCTACTTCAGCACGACAAAAGTCAGGAAAGTGCAAACAGTTTTGATTTGTGGAAGCCCCTTTGAAGAATGCAATGTTCATTCAGTCAAAAGTATGCAACCAAAATGTGTTCAAATTGGCAAACTTTTCGAAACTGAAAATTATCTTCCAGGAATTCAAGACTAAACAGAGATAGAAATTCGAGATCCACCTTTGGACGTCGAAAACGCTTCCATAGTCACGACCGGAAAAGCTCATGGAAAGTGTGGGAGATGCGCTCTAGCTAAACTTGCCCTCCCGCGGGGGATGTCGAGGTCGCATCTCGTCACGCGAAGTCAAACCACTCGTTTTTTTGTTTTGTTTTGCTTAAGGTTGAAGATAAAAGTGGTTTGCTATAGCAGACAGACTGTGGAAGTTATTTCTGGAGCGATTACGTGGCGAGCTCGTCATAACGTCACGTAACCTGCTGACTTAAGCTGTTTGTGCATTATGGGATTATCTTGAAACCTTTTTTGCAATGAATCGGGACTTAATCTTTTGAAAAGATAACTCAACCACAGAAAAATATTTTTTTCCCCTATCAATAATTAAATTTAAAAAAAAAAGTCAAATCAATTCAAGAAACAGAGCATCTTTCATTTTAGAAAAATGCCTTTTTTGGTTTCTGATTTAAATAAACTTTTTGTAGAAAATTTTGCCATTTTTGGGGGGTAATTACAATGCAATAGATATCCAATACGTGTTTGTAAAAATATAAATCTTTATCTGTACTTTTTTTTAACTTTATAGCTCACATTATAATTAAATATACGTAAATTTCTTTGATAAATACATTAGCAATTGTATTTCTTTAGATTTCATCTTGGCAGGTGTTTTAAAAGCATAGCTATGGAGTCGGATTATATTTCAAACGACTCCGACTCCGACTTTCTGAGTTAAGTCGACTCCGACTCCAACTCCGGCTCCAACTCCGGCTCCAACTTCGACTTCAGCTCATAAAATTTAGCCGATTCCGACTCCGACTCCAGCTATTCGAATTTTGACGACTCTGACTCCACAGCCCTGTTTAAAAATATAGCTAATAGAAACTAAAATTCAAGAATGATTATTGATAAAAAGAAAATATTTTTTAAAGATTTTTTTTTTTGTAAGTTTTGAATTTTTTTAAACTGAATTCGTTAAATTTTATCGATTTTTCAACTGCTGAACAGTTCGGTAACTACCCGAGCATGGGTAAATAACAAGGGAAATGCGTAATAATACCTTTCTCTGGTATTCATACCAAATTTTGGTATTATGCAAGAGCAAAATGTGGTATCATACCAATTTAGATATTGTTTTGAGTCTGCGATCAGCAGAGCAGCGAGTCAGACGTGCGTCCCTCCAACACCAAACAAGTGCTTAAAAAGTGCAAAAATGCCTCACGGCAAGAAAAAGAGGCGGTCCTCGCCAGCAGGATCGGCGGATTTGAAGAAGCTAAAGAATTCCGAAGCGCTACCTGCAAAGCCAGGCAGTTTGAGCAAGGACGCTCAAAATTCGTCTGGAAACCAGTTCGCTACCCTCCCTGTGGACGTGAGCGAGAAGGAAAAAGTTGAATGACGGGAAAAGTTGCCACCCATTTTTGTGAAAACATCGTCATCGGATTCGATGCGAAAGTGGCTGACCGGGTTTATCAAATCTGGTGCTTTACGAGCTTCCATTCGCTTGTGTGCTGATGGACTCAAAATTCTGCTACCTAGCAGAAAGGATTACAACTACGTTCGGGATTTCCTGAACAACACAAAGATTGAATACTACAGCCATGATGATCCAGGTAAACACCCCATGAAACAAGTCCTCCGTGGCCTGTACGACATGCATGTGAGTGTGCTGAAAGAAGAGCTCAAAACTCTTGAGTTGAACGTGATCGAAGGCTTCAAGATGACGAGACGCAACAAGGACATCAAGTATCGTGATCAATGCTTGAAAAGGGATCTATCACTGAACGGGACTGCTCGATATTCGATAGAACTTTCTGTCAGCGATCATTTCCCAAAATAATATTTGATCGCTGACACACAACGCCTATCATGACCGTCATTGCTTGGCGACGGTCGTAAACGTAAACACGATGACGAAACGAACGAAAAATGAGCTCCACTCAAGCAGCCGCCCGGACGAGACAACGTGCTCTTTCTCTTTCTCTCGTTTTTGTCTCTCTCTTCCTAGTATATGCTGCGTGGTGACAGAAATCATATGATAGCTATAATTGGAGAGATGATCGGAATCTCGGTAGAATGTCAAACGACCGCTCTCTAAGCGATTTTTCTCCTGAAGGGAAGTCAATGATTGTGTGAGTTACTTTGCGTAGCACTCATTCCTTTGTGTGTGAAACGAACGAAAGTAGAATGTAAAAATCAGGTTGTCGTGGTGAAGACGATTGGAGTGTTCTGTCAGCTATCACAAACAAAGTCGAAATTTCGCAAGCCCTGATCGTGATCAACTGTACCTGGTTCATCTCGAGAAAGGATCGACAACGCCATCTGAGCTGAAAGCAGTTCGTGCAATTTTCAACATCATCGTGACTTGGGAACGTTATCGTCCAGTGCACCGTGACGTGACACAGTGTTCGAACTGCTTGCAGTTTGGAAATGGTGGAAGGAACTGTTTCATCAAGAGTCGTTGTGCAACCTGCGGAGGTGAGCACAAAACTCAAGCTTGGGAAACAATCAACGAGAACATCGAAGCGAAATGCTTCAATTGCGGCGGCGACCATTCTACCAAGAATCGGAGCTGCCCAAAACGTGCTGAGTTTGTAAAAATTCGGCAGCAAGCGACGACGAGGCACCAACCAAATCGTCGCAAAACACCACCAGCATTCACGGACGTGGATTTTCCTGCTTTGGCGTCACCTGGAGCGGGATCTGTTCGAGTGGTTCCAAATCTGCAGCCATTGTCGTTGAATCAGCGGCAAAAAGTTGCAGAGAATACAACACCTCCTGGCTTCAGTCAGCAACCGAGGGAAAACCAACCAGCAGCAACGAATGAAGGCAGTTGTGACCTGTTTTCACCACAAACACTTCTGAACATTTTCATCGAGATGACAACAACACTGCGTGTTTGCAAAACTCGTGCGGAACAAGTAAGAACGCTTGGAGGATTTATCTTAAAATACAGTTCGTAGTTTACTCGTTCTAATGATTTTGAATATTTCAATGAATTTACATTTTTTGATTTAGGTTAGGATTAGTTGTTAAAGTGATTTTTTCTTTTTAACCCAAAGCAAATAAATGAATGTGAACAGTTAATAATAAAACGAAAAATACAATAAAGATGAAGAGCATTTCGCCATACCACTTAGAATGTAAATGAAATTTAATTATTATAAGAAAGTTCAATAAAGACTGTGTGAGACCAGATTCCGTCCGGGAAATCGCCTGCCGAGGATGACCAGTGCGGACTGACATCCGATCTGGCCGAGTGTCATTCGAGGAAAGAGGACGAGAGCTGGACCTGCTTTGCCAGCTGTCACCGAACCGTTCGCGTGGCTGCGTCCATGCGCTGTCAGTGCTTGGCTGCGTCGAGCCCAGCGTACGAGGGGCTTATTTGACTACATCCAATGGAGTGCGTTCGCATTCACCGCAACAGGGTGTATCACTCCACACATCTCTCCTCTTCTCCATAAAAAACAAAATCTTACAAGTTTTAAGCCACATACTTCTTTTGGTCCACAATCGGCTCGCTCTTTAGCTGCTAGTCCATAACTCGGTCAACTGTTTTCCCATCTCGGCATTAAAGCTTTTCGGCCAATTTTTGAGCTTGCCTAATAAAGTAGTGGTAGTTCATGAAAGATGTCGCGATATTCAAACCTATCCAATATTTCTGTCAAACTCTCAGTTATACAAGACTAAATTAGCATCAGATAAACATCATCAATCTATGAAAAGATTAAAAAAAATACTGCTACGGAAATGTAAACAAATATAATCAGACACCCAGATATTGCTGCCTTTCTACCTTTCTTTCTCTCTCACTCTTTCTCTATCTACATTTCTCTATCTAGCTTTTCTCTCTCTCTCTTGCTCTCTCACTATATCTACCTTTCTCTCTCTCTCTCTCTCTCTCTCTCTCTCTCTCTCTCTCTCTCTCTCTCTCTCTCTCTCTATCTATCTACCTTTCTCTCTCTCTCTCTCTCTCGCTCTACCTTTGTCTATCTCTATTTTTACCTTTCTCTCTCTCTACATTTCTCTCTATCTTCCTCTCTATTTCCCTCTCGCTGTTTTTAGTTCCTTTTTTATACAACTATGCTTGTTCTCATAATTCTAACACATTTCCTCGAAACGCAATTCTTCGCTACCTTCTAGCCCATGTTTACGCTTAAAAGTTCACTGCTTAGTGTATCGTTAGCATCCTATCAAAGCTTTATAGTTTATAGCTAATATAGTAACAACAATAGCGGCATTTCAGATTATTACCACGTCAAACCGGCCTACCGTGCCCACGCAACTCAATCTTATCTTAGAACAATCGCGGCCTTCCAGGCTATTTACCACGGTGGGCTCATCTGACCCACCGTGCCCAACGCGATAAAATATTCCACTAATCGCGGCCTTCCAGGCTATTTCCCACGGCAAGCCCATCTGACCTCCGTGCCCAACGCGATTCATTTTATCTTGGAACAATCGCGGCCCTCCAGGCTATTTACCACGGCGGGTCAATCAGACCTACCGTGCCCAACGCGATAACCTGTTCCACTAATCGCGGCCTTCCAGGCTACTTACCACGGCAGGCCCATCTGACCTCCGTGCCCAACGCGATTCTTTTTTCTTGGAACAATCGCGGCCTTCCAGGCTATTTACCACGGCGAGTCAATCAGACCCACCGTGCCCAACGCGATAACGTGTTCCACCAATCGCGGCCTTCCAGGCTATTTACCACGGTGGGTCAATCAGACCCACCGTGCCCAACGCGATAACGTGTTCCACCAATCGCGGCCTTCCAGGCTACTTACCACGGCAGGCCCATCTGACCTCCGTGCCCAACGCGATTCTTTTTTTTCTTGGAACAATCGCGGCCTTCCAGGCTATTTACCACGGCGGGCCAATCAGACCCACCGTGCCCAACGCGATAACGTGTTCCACCAATCGCGGCCTTCCAGGCTACTTACCACGGCAGGCCCATCTGACCTCCGTGCCCAACGCGATTCTTTTTCCTTGGAACAATCGCGGCCTTCCAGGCTATTTACCACGGCGGGCCAATCAGACCCACCGTGCCCAACGCGATAACGTGTTCCACCAATCGCGGCCTTCCAGGCTACTTACCACGGCAGGCCCATCTGACCTCCGTGCCCAACGCGATTCTTTTTCCTTGGAACAATCGCGGCCTTCCAGGCTATTTACCACGGCGGGCCAATCAGACCCACCGTGCCCAACGCGATAACATGTTCCACTAATCGCGGCCTTCCAGGCTACTTACCACGGCAGGCCCATCTGACCTCCGTGCCCAACGCGATTCTTTTTTCTTGGAACAATCGCGGCCTTCCAGGCTACTTACCACGGCAGGCCCATCTGACCTCCGTGCCCAACGCGATTCTTTTTTCTTAGAACAATCGCGGCCTTCCAGGCTATTTACCACGGCGGGTCAATCAGACCCACCGTGCCCAACGCGATAACGTGTTCCACCAATCGCGGCCTTCCAGGCTACTTACCACGGCAGGCCCATCTGACCTCCGTGCCCAACGCGATTCTTTTTTTTTTTTCTTGGAATAATCGCGGCCTTCCAGGCTATTTACCACGGTGGGTCAATCAGACCCACTGTGCCCAACGCGATAACGTGTTCCACCAAACGCGGCCTTCCAGGCTACTTACCACGGCAGGCCCATCTGACCTCCGTGCCCAACGCGATTCTTTTTTTTCTTGGAACAATCGCGGCCTTCCAGGCTATTTACCACGGCGGGCCAATCAGACCCACCGTGCCCAACGCGATAACGTGTTCCACCAATCGCGGCCTTCCAGGCTACTTACCACGGCAGGCCCATCTGACCTCCGTGCCCAACGCGATTCTTTTTTTTTCTTGGAACAATCGCGGCCTTCCAGGCTATTTACCACGGCGGGCCAATCAGACCCACCGTGCCCAACGCGATAACATGTTCCACTAATCGCGGCCTTCCAGGCTATTTACCACGGTAGGCTCATCGGCCCACCGTGCCCAACGCGATTTTCGAAAATGATTTGACTTTCTGTCAAATTCAATTTCACCAAAAACTTGCTCTAACCATTGAGCAAACTTCCGCACACAACCACAAATCTTTATTTCACCGATTCTTGTCCACTTGCCACACTCTACTTACGATGAAAACAAACTTGCCAAAACTTTCTTCCGACGACTTTCCTCACACACTTCCCTACTTTTCCACTTTCCTTGGCAGACGATTTCCCGCAGATTCTTTTAAATTGCAAATAAAAATGCAACTCCGTCACGGTCGCCAATGTGTGAGACCAGATTCCGTCCGGGAAATCGCCTGCCGAGGATGACCAGTGCGGACTGACATCCGATCTGGCCGAGTGTCATTCGAGGAAAGAGGACGAGAGCTGGACCTGCTTTGCCAGCTGTCACCGAACCGTTCGCGTGGCTGCGTCCATGCGCTGTCAGTGCTTGGCTGCGTCGAGCCCAGCGTACGAGGGGCTTATTTGACTACATCCAATGGAGTGCGTTCGCATTCACCGCAACAGGGTGTATCACTCCACACAAAGACATATTTAATTTAAAAAAAAGGTATTGTTTTGATATTGCAAAATTGCAGAATTTGTCAATGGTCGAACAACACATTTTGGTTTTCTTTTTGTATTACAGTATTTTATCAAATTCCTCTGAAACTATGGGAAAATGTTGACCAATTTTTACAAGATAATTTATTTTGTTTTAAAATGACTTGAAACCCAAAAATGTTACAGCCGATTTTCAAATTTTTTTGATGCGCTAAAATGATGTCTCAAAACGAATGCCTTCATTGAAAACCGGAAATTTCAAACTTGATTTTAAACATTTTTGATATACCCCCTAAAGAAATGACTTGAAATTGTGGAAAATTTTCTAAGTCAGGATGGCACATTTTGGTATTATTTTAGTATTCAAGTGTTTTATCAAACTCCTCTGAAACTATGGGAAAATTTTGACCAATTTTTACAAGATAATTGATTTTGCTCTAAAATGACTTAAACCCAAAAATGTTAAGGCTGATTTTAATTTTTTTTATATACCCACTAAGATTTTTTTTAAATCGTTGACCGCTTTAACGCTTGTGATGTTTCAAAGCATTCTAATGCAATGGCGCACTACAAAAATTAATAAATGACAAGAAGAGTGCTAGGCGTCATCTAACCTAAGGCACTCTCCAGGATCCCTTCGAAAGATTGGCTGCGCTAGGGTCTGATTATATTAGATTAGAAATCGTTGAAAATTCTCTAAGTCGGGATAACCATTTACTTTTAAAAACGAGTCAATCGACAGATTATTGAATTTTGGTGAATTTCAATCCAGTTTCATTTTAATAACACTTATTTTTCAATCTTGTTATTTTTCAGAAGCTTTAAGAACTTCAAGCACAGGCCGACAAATGCATTCGATGTGGTGAAGAATATCACTAAGAACAACATGGAATCATCAGGTGAGTAGATTTGGCTGTTGCATAGGGATCATTTTCGTTTTTTCACTAACTGCAACTACTGCACTAAAAATGGTATGAAAATTCTAAATTTTGGTATTACTTGTGCAAATACCAGCGACCAAAATGTGCCCTTGGTTGCCCAGTAATAGATGGTAAAATAACCATGAAACCATACCAAAGTCTTGTATGTGGAAGACCACAGGAATACCAAAATCTGATTTTACAAGGGCGCGGGAATCCCTAAAAATAAAACCATGGCAATACCAAGTTTTGGTATTCAAGCTATGTTCAAAAATCCAGAAGACCTCAACTTGGTATTGAAATGGTTTTATTTTGAGGTATTATTTTACCCTTGGAATAACATGGTTTGGTATTCCTGTGGTCTTCCACATACAAGACTTTGGTATGGTTTCATGGTTATTTTACCATCTATTACTGGGCAACCAAGGGCACATTTTGGTCTCTGTTATTTGCCCAAGTAAAACCAAAATTTGGTATTCCCGTGTTATTTCCATGCTCGGGTACCGAATTTGGTGAAAACTTACCGAAATTTGGTAATAAAGTTCATAATTTTTCAAGTTACTACCGATTTTCGGTTAATTTTCGTTCACTTTGACAGACGGTTTACAAATCTAAACTATACTGATTTTTCAACTATCGAATTTAGGGAAGTTATCAATTGTTTTCAAAAAGGAGCTGCATTTATTTTTATTATACATTCCCGGGATCCCGGGAAATATTTCAATCAAATTATTTGAAACAATCATAAAATCTATGTTTTTGCAATTCCGTCGTGAAACTACTTACTTTTCCTGTCATTCTTGAACGACGAAATAGCCTACTTTTTTGTACCAAAAATAACAGAATCGAATAGCAACACTTTTCAAAATAAATGCTGAAAAGTTCTACTTTTCAGCACTTGTTTCGAAAAGTAACACTTTTCAACATTTTTTTGATTTAAACGATTTGTTGACAAAATACATGAAAATTTGACTTAAAATTTCACTCAATGGGTGTTTTTCGGATTTGCAAAAAATGTTGTATGGAACTCGTTGCAAAACTTGATTTTTTCAGCACTCTTCGTATTTATCCAACTCGGTGAACCTCGTTGGATAAATGTACGACTCGTGCTGAAAAAATCCTCTTTTTGCAACTTGTTGCATAAACTACTATTTCATTAGAGGTGGGCAAAATCGCTCTTTTTTAAGAGCCGCTCATTTCCGTTCGCTCATAAAAAAGAGCGGCTCTTTTGAACGGCTCTTTCGCTCTTTTTCAATATTTTGATAAAAACGGTATTTTTAAACATGTGTTTTTGATAATTTGTGTTTTTTATTGGATTGTTATCAATAATATGAAGAAAAATAAAACAAGATCATTATTGGCAGACAAAACATAGGACGGCGGTCTAGTATTTTGAAGAATGTTGCTTTTAGTTTTACGAAATTGCGTTTATTTCTGATAGAATTTAACAAATGCTTATATTTTATTAAGATATAATACACTGCGAACTCATTTTTACATTCTGATTTTATTGGTAAAGTCTTGAAATGCCAAACCAAGATTTTTTTATTTCTTTATGATCTTATTGGCTATTAAGTAGTATTTTGTGTTGGGAAATAGCCCTTCTTGAACTTGCAGTTTTTTAGCCTAAGGTACTTGAAAAAGTACAAGTAAGACAACTTTTACATATAAGACATTAATTTACAGCATTGAAATGTTTGAAATGACAGTTTGAATCCTCAAAAACAAATATAATACTACAATTCATTGGTAATTCAATAAATTATATTTTTGATTTAAAAAAAAAGGCAAAAGTTTAGAAATCTGTTCATCTTGGAACGGTTCTTTCAGAAATCGGCGTTTCAAAAAGAACCGCGGTTCTTTTTTTGTGAACCATGACCGAGCCACGTAGCCCAGTGGTAACGCTTCCGCCTCGTAAGCGGTAGATCGGGGTTCAAATCCCGGCTCGGACCAACACAACTGGTGATCTGTTCCCTTCTGGAATCGATTGCTTATTAAAGGGAAGGTAGTGTATCGTCACAAACTGGACCTTATCACGACACCTTAGGGAGGCGACCTATGGAATGTTAACATTAACCTTAACATGTTAACATTAAGTTGAGAATGAAACTGCCACTGAATCCGCTTTGTAAATGCCGGCCCCGATACTCTTCAAGGGTGTTCCTCTCAGGAACTGGGAAAGATTTACTTTTTTTTACATGGTTCATTCGCTCTTTTTTATGAACCGGCTCTTTGAGCAGCTCGCTCTTTTTTTGCCCACCTCTAGTTTTCATTATATTTGTTATGTTTTCAAGCTAAAAATCAAAGAATCACCTCAATTCTAGTAATTGTTGATAATCTACACTTCAATCTGAACAAGGACTGCAAATTTAGATAGCTTAAAATTCAATGAAAATGTATTTTTTATTTGTTCATTGTTGTGCTTTGCCTTTCAAATAAACCACAGTTTTTAATCCAATGTGTTTCAAATTAAATAAGTTTCTTATTAATATATTTCTTTTATTTATTTTTTATATGACATGACTACAAAAGGTTTAAAAACCTATTGAAAATGTCTACAAAAAAAGAAATGAAATCAACTAAAATGATAGCAGCCCTATTTATTTAACCCTCTACAACCCAACCCCGCCTTTAGACGGGCTTCGATTTAAAAAATCGTCAAAAATCCATTTTTCATCCAATTTTTGATCTTTAAAAAGCATTGGAAAGAAGAGCTCTTAAAATTTAAGAAAATTTTAGGGTTGGAAGTTTTACTTGTTTTATGTGACTTTGCCAATGTTTTTAATAATGTAATTTTGTTAGGGGTCAACTTTGGCTGTGTTTTTTTACCAACATTTCCTCCATTTTAAGTAAAAAGAAGTATGCAGTAATTTTTCTAGTGTCCCAGACTATGCCTCTACGCATTTTGTTACAATTTAAATAATAATGGTGCCATTTTATAGCAGAAATGTGAAAAACATGCAAAAAATTGAAAAAGTGACTGTAAAAACATGAAAAAATTAGATAGGGAAAATGTAATGATAGGAAGTGGTAGAATAGGCCAAATACTATCAAAAACAAACATAAACTAAACAAGATTAATGCAAACTAAAATACTAAAAATTAAACAAGAAAAACATAAAACAAGAGAAGTAAAGTTTTTCGTAGAACAAAAGTTGCTCAAAATGACCTCCTGAACACGGGGCAGTAGAGGGTTAAGTAATGAAATGAATGACACTTTTCTAATGTTTTAAGGAAAACGTATTGAGTCCCATGTGATTTTATTCATTGTTTTCATATAGATTGTGCATACACTAATAACCCTGGTTATAAGTTGGTCTTTTTCAGTGATGAGATTTTTATTTTTCATAAAAAAACTAAAAAAAAACTAGGGGAACAGCATCTAATTTCAGCGTGCCTCTAATGTTGTCATATCAGCACTTTGACGTTCAATTACAGCATATAAAAAACATTTTCAACTGAAGCCGAGTGATAAATTGCTCAATAGGAAGTGAGCAAGCAAGTTTCAATCAATAGTTTTAAATAGTTAAAATCAGCAAATAGGACGGCGTTAGGAGCAAGTGTTTAACCTCCAAACATACGAGAATTTCCCCCACATATTCATTTAGAAAACATCGATGACACAATAATCGACAAAAAAACCCAAGTATTTCTTTCATTCCACTCCCACTTTACGGCTTCCGTCCAATCATTAAGCAAACAAAACAAAAAATCAGCAAACTTAATTGAGTCAATATTATTTAACAACAAAACTGACCGTGGCTCCGGCGCTGATCTGCACTTTTGATAACAACACTGACGGAAAAAGACAAAAAAAAAACGTCGCCGCCAACAAGCATCCAAAATTGGCCGGCACCGGATCTGTGGCGTAAAGAGGCTTTTTTGTGAGCTTTAAAAAAAAGGTGAATAAAAATCTCCCAGTAACGAAACTCCCCCTCCCCTCCCACCGTTTAAAGACGTAATTAAGTTGGCGCAACGGCGAATTTAAACTGCCACGATGACGGTTTGAATGAAACTGGACGGTTTTTTTTTTGCTGTTTTTTTATACATTTTTATTTTGCTCAGTCTGTTTTGCTGCCGCTGCTGAGAGAAGAAGAAAGTTTACGAAATCAGGCCGATCCACGGGAGTGCAAAGCTGATGGGTGAAGGTCGAATGGAACTTTAAGTACTCATCCGAACAACAAAAAAAAACACTGCTTTGTTATTGCACTTTTGTTGACGCAATCGTTGCGTTTTTTGTACAAAGACGAGTTAAAGACGTCATCTTGTTAACTAATGATTCTTGAAGGCCTTTGAACTTTGCATTTGAAATTTCGTCTGTTGTGTGCTATTTTGTGACAATGACCATTTAGCACTTTTCGAGAAAATCGATTTTTAAAGTTTGATGATAAATATTTTCCAAAACTATGATTGATGGAGTCAAACTTTTTGAAGCAATCGGTTCGTATACTTTCGCTGAACAAACGCTCCATGTAGGGTAGAGTAGTCATCAATGAGACACGGGGAACAATGATAAAATGGCTCTCACAAGTCGTAGTTTCTATCAATCAGGCTCATATTTGGGGGAAAGGTGTGTCTACTAGATACACATCTGCCATAATAGTGGCTTTGGTTATGGACGCTCCCTTGAAAAGTTATTCATAAATTTTTGATTCTGGGGTGTAAAAGTAAATTATGGACAAAAATTACATTTTCGCTCATAGGCTGCCATTTACACCAAAACTAATATTTCTTCAAATTTTTTTCGACGTTCCATAGAGATTAAGGTGGGCTACAATGTCCTTTCATTAGATTTGGCCAAAATTTAGAATATACCCAGAATCCAGGGCTGTCTCATTCCCGAGCAGGGGTAAATAACACGGGAATACCAAATTTTGGTATTACTTGGGCTAATAACAGCGACCAAAATGTGCCCTTGGTTGCCCAGTAATAGATGGTAAAATACCATGAAATCATACCAAAGTCTTGTATGTGGAAGGGCACAACAATACCAAACCATGTTATTCCAAGGGTAAATTAATACCTCAAAATAAAACAATTTCAATACCAAGTTGAGGTTTTCTGGATTTTTGAACATTGCTTGAATACCAAAACTTGGTGTAGCCATGATTTAATTTTTAGGTATTCCCGCGCCCTTGGAAAATCATATTTTGGTATTCCTGTGGTCTTCCACAAACATGATTTTGGTATGATTTCATGGTATTTTACCATCTATCACTGGGCAACCAAGAGCACATTTTGGTCGCTGGTATTTGCACAAGTAATACCAAAATTTGGTATTTTCTTACCATTTTTAGTGCAGCAGTTGCAGTTAGTGAAAAAACGGAAATGATCCATATGCAACAGCCAAATCTACTCACCTGATGATTCCATGTTGTTCTTAGTGATATTCTTCACCACACCGAATGCATTTGTCATTGATGAACGGCCTGTGCTTGAAGTTCTTGAAGCTTCTGAAAAATAACAAGATTGAAAAATAAGTATTATTAAAATGAAACCGGATTGAAATTCACCAAAATTCAATGATCTGTTGATTGACTAGTTTTTCAAAATATTTGGTTATCCCGACTTAAAGAAATTTCAACGTTTTTGAAGAAATATTAGTGAGTATATCACAAAAAAATTAAATCAGCTTTAACATTTTTATGTTTCAAGTCATTGTAGCGCAAAATTAATTATCTCGCCAAAATTTTTTAAAAAAATTCCATAGTTTCAGAGAAAATTGATGAAACACTTTAATACCAAAATAATACCAAAATGTGGCATCCTGACTTAGAAAATTTTCCACAATTTCAAGTCATTTCTGTAGGGGGTATATAAAAAATGTTTAAAATCAAGTTTGAAATTTCCGGTTTTCAATGAAAGCATTCGCTTTGAGACATCATTTTAGCGCAAAATTAATTATTTTGTCAAAATTGGTCAAAATTTTCCCATAGTTTCAGAAAAAAGTGATGAAACCTTTCAATACCAAAATAATACCAAAATGTGCCATCCTGACTTAGAAAATTTTCCACAATTTCAAGTCATTTCTGTAGGGGGTATATCAAAAATGTTTAAAATCAAGTTTGAAATTTCCGGTTTTCAATGAAAGCATTCGCTTTGAGACATCATTTTAGCGCATTATTAATTATTTTGTTAAAATTGGTCCAAATTTTCCCATAGTTTCAGAGGAATTTGATAAAATACTGTAAAACCAAAAGAATACCAAAATGTGGTGTTCGACCATTGACAACTTCTGCAATTTTGCAATATAAAAACAATACCTTAAATTGGTATGATACCACATTTTGCTCTTGCATAATCCTTAAGACAAATTTTCAAGGGTCCAAGAATACCAAAATTTGGGATTGATACCAGAGAAAGGTATTATTATGCATTTCCCTTGTTATTTACCTATGCTCGGGTTGTTCCCCACTCATTTCAGCCCATGGGTAACAATGAGACACTTTGATTTTTCTTCAATAAACTTTTCAAAATCGATGGAAATCTTTCAAAACATGAGTTAAAAGTGATTTTTGGCATATTTATTGAGTTTAAACTTCATTTAACCAAAAATACAAAGTTATTTGGTATTAATATATGGATTTTACAAAATTTAAATAATTTTTAGTATAACTTTTGTTATTAAAAGTTTCATGTTGGCAAAATTTCTCTAAAATGTTCAAGGCAAGTCACCTGCAATGGAACAATACAAAAACATGATGTTTTGCTAAAAAATGTTGATTTTCGTAGAGTGTCTCATTGTTCCCCAGCTGTCTCATTGTTCCTGCCAAGTGCGTCTACAATGAGACAGTTGAATAACTCTGGCTGTAGATGTTGGATCAATCTCATATTTTGGTCAATGTTAGAACACATTAAAAGAAAGAAAATGCAACAAAAAGCTCATTAAAACATGCTGATGAAAAAACTAGAAAAATCGTTGAAAGTTGAAAACCAAAAGTGTCTCATTGATGACTACCCTACCCTATCAACTAATTTGGTTACACCAGTTAAAAGATACAGTAAATTATGTAAACGAAAATCTGAAAAGCACGTGTCACAAGTGTGTTTCGAAAGTAAAATTGTACTACGTGTCACAAGTGTGCACAGAATTCTTATACAAACTAAAATAAGCTAAAATCAAAGGTTTAATCGACTTAATCAGTATATTTTTTAAAACAAACTAAGGAATTGCTTTAAAAAAACTAAGTATCAACACAAATTTGTGAAAAATTAGAAAAAAAGTCCACATTTTCCAACAATATGTAGGTATGACGTGTCACAAGTGTGCACAATCATTTTAATGATAAAATGTCACAAGTGTGTTTCGAGTTATCCGGGAAACGGAAGTGAATTTCCAAAATCGGATTAAAGCATCTTGTAGTATTTGATAAGTATAACAAAACGTCATCATTAACTAATTTTCGACCAAAATGGTCGTTGTCACAAGATAGCGCACAACAGACGATTTGGTTACGTAATTCCAGCTTCTTTCTTAGATATTTTTTTCTGAAGACTCTGATTTTTATTTAATTCATAAGAATGCACACCACATTGCACAATTATTCAATTGTTATGAATAGACATTGTTGAAGGTCAAGAATACACAGCAAAAAATAATGTAATTTTGGATGGTGTAATTTTGGAAGTTGAATATTACCTCTTTTATGATGTAATTTTACCTCAATTTGGACTGAAAAAGTGACATTGCACCAGAAAATTGGTAAAATTACACATTTTTAGAGGTAAAATAACAGATTTTTTTTTGACATAAAAGATGTACCCCTTCCCAGATGTAATATTACTATGATTTTTTTTCTGTGTATATAACTAATCAATCATCTTCGTTTCCACTAGCTGATATTTTTTGTATTTTTGGCTTTGGATGAAACCTGGTCTATAAATTTTATATGTCAAAAGAAAAGATTTTGCATCAAAAGTTTTCTACACAAGTCTACATACAAATTTGCTTACTGGTTACATTAAATGGCCAACAGCAATAATAGCATATGAGCAATTCTCTACGAAATCCGCCGATTTCGACTATTTTTATTTTTCGTATTTTTTTATTTGGCTCAAACTTTGTGGGGGCCTTCCCTATCACCAAAGAAGCCATTTTGTGTAATTAGTTCACCGATACAAATCTCCATACAAAAAATGGTACGTAAATATTGAAAAATCTGTAACTTTTCAAGGATATTTTTGATTGATTTGGTGTCTTCGGCATATCGTAGGTATTGATGAGGACTATTCAGAAAAAAAAGGTACACGGAAAAACAAAATTTGATCATTTTTTTAAATTAACTTTTTTTCACAAAAATATAAATTCCCAAAATCCGATTTTTTTTATTTTTTGAAAAAAAATATTTAAGGGGACTGTTGGAGCTCCGTCGCTCAACTGAATCTGGCAGCACTTATTAAAACCGTTTGACAGGTTGCTTTGACCCAACTTTGACGTGCAACGGCAACCGTTGCTGCGATCGACTAGGAAGAAGGAGAGGGAGAGAAAGCGCGCGAAAACCGGTGACGTGAGCGCGTGGAGAAAATGTTTACACTCGCGGCAGAATCAACATTTAGTTCACTCTACTGTTAAAATTAGTTAATAAATCTAGTGTAGTGAATTCCGGAGTTCTTCTTCTCTCCATCCACGGCCCCGAGAACTATTCCGCTGTCCAAGTCCACTTCCGTCAATCCTTTTCAACCAGGGCCACGACCGGGCCCGAACATTGGTCCTTCGATCCCGGATTGGACTTCCGGCGTGGATGGTTTGAAGGAAACTCCAACCGCGAGTGTGTGTGTGTGTGAGGCAAACCGGCCTCAGGCACGAACAGTTCGAGAACCGAACCGACTCCGAGAAGTAAACCGGCTTCCGGAAGTTCCGTCGAGTGGAAAGGGCAAGGCAAACCGGCCTTGAGCCCAAGTGAAACGACCGTGCGAACAGTTCCGACGTGGACAGTTCTCGCGTGTGGAAAAGGTGAGGCAAACCGGCCAAGATCTCGAAACAAATTCAAGTGAAAGTGCTACAAAGTTAACCAAACCTGAAAAAAGTGAAAATGCCACCAAAACGCACTCCAACGAAGAACACGCCAGCGAAGGAGAAGAAGCCGGAGGCGCGCATGGAAGAGTTGAACGCCCTGATCCATCTCCGAGGTAAGGCGGTGGAGAAGCTTACTCGACTCAAGGAGAAGCTCGACACCCTGCCGCTGCCGGAGCGCACTGTCCCGACGGTCAAGCTCAACCAACGCAAGCTGGAGATGGCCTACTCGGAATTCTCCGCCATCCATGAGAAGGTTGTCACCCTCGTGGATCCCGCCGAGCGAGACCCGCACGATGACCTACAACTCAGCGTTGAGACCGACTACGACAGCATCTTTGTGACGCTCGAAAATTGGGCGCAGGACCTGGTTCCTGAACCCGCGGGCCCATCCAATGCCGTTCTACCCGCAGCCCAACGACCCGTTATCATCCAGCAGTCTCTTCCGCGGCTCGTACCCACGTTCGACGGAAAGTACGAGAACTGGAAGCGGTTCAAGACGATGTTCCGTGACGTCGTAGACCGGTCGAACGAAACACCCAGGATGAAGCTGTACCGCCTGGAGGAAGCCCTCATTGGTGAGGCAAAAGGGACGCTGGACGAGAAAACTATTGAGGATGGTAACTACGACGGCGCGTGGGAGTTGCTGGAAGAACGGTATGAAGACTACCGGAGAATGGTTGACATCCACATCGGTGGATTGCTTAGAGTCCAGAAGATTTCCAAGGAGAGCCACACGGAACTACGAGCGCTGGTGGAGACCGTGGTCAGCCACGTTGAAAACCTGAAGTACCTGAAGCAAGAGTTCCTCGGTGTGTCAACGCAGTTCGTCTTGTACCTGCTGGCCCACGCCCTTGACAGCGATACTCGGAAACTGTGGGAGGCCACGGTGAAGAAGGGTGAACTGCCGAACTACGACGAGACCATCAAGTTCTTGAGGAACCGCGTCGCTGTCTTGCAAAGATGTGACGAGACAGACGAACCTACACCGCAGCAAACACGAGCAGATAACAACAAACAACCGTACCAGATCGTCAACACCGCCATCAGGCATCCGGGACCCCGGTGTGACTTGTGTGGGCAGGCGCACCTGACCTTCAAGTGCGCTGGCTTCACTGCCCTTCCGGTATACCAGCGTTTGGAGAAGGTCAAGGAGAGACGCAGCTGCTTCAACTGTCTGCGCTCCGGTCACCGGGCGAAGAAGTGCAGACGACCAAGCTCTTGTGGCAAGTGTCAACGCCGTCACCACACCTTACTGCACGATGCTTACGTGAAACCAGCAACACCACTCAGGCCGGCTCCGTCTCAACCTCGAGTCGTTGAACGGCAACCATCAGCAGGAGCCATCAACAGTCTCACACCCATGCTTCAGACAGCCGTCGTCGATCTACGTGACGACAAGAACCGTCCTGTGCCGTGTCGCATCCTGTTGGACATCGGATCACAGGTGAACTTTATTTCGCATTCTATGGCAAATCGGCTTAACCTAAGGAGGATAGCTGCAAACGTTCCGATCTGCGGGATCGGAGGAGAAACCGCCAGCTGCGAGGAATCCATCTCCGTGAAGCTCCAGTCCCGATACAGCGGTTTCACTGCAGACGTCGACTGCTTGATCATCCCGAAGGTGAGTGACAAGATCCCGGCGTCACCGGTCAATGCCACCGATTGGCCGATTCCGAAAGGATTTCAGTTGGCGGACCCGAAGTTCCATTCACCAGGACCCATCGACATGCTGGTCGGTGCATCTTGGTACTTCCGGCTGCTGAAGGAAGGACACTTGCAATTGTGGGACAATTATCCAGAACTACGCGAAACTCACCTGGGTTGGGTAGTAGTTGGAGGTGCTGGTGGCACTGAAGCTAGTCAGCAGTTCGCGCACACTGGATCGCTGGCTCACCGAAAGGTCGAAGTAGGTCAGGGTACCTCAACCGTAACATCCAGTCCGAGCCGAAAGACAGCCTTTGCTGGGCCTTCTCCCAGCCCGGGGGGAGGATGTTGGAGCTCCGTCGCTCAACTGAATCTGGCAGCACTTATTAAAACCGTTTGACAGGTTGCTTTGACCCAACTTTGACGTGCAACGGCAACCGTTGCTGCGATCGACTAGGAAGAAGGAGAGGGAGAGAAAGCGCGCGAAAACCGGTGACGTGAGCGCGTGGAGAAAATGTTTACACTCGCGGCAGAATCAACATTTAGTTCACTCTACTGTTAAAATTAGTTAATAAATCTAGTGTAGTGAATTCCGGAGTTCTTCTTCTCTCCATCCACGGCCCCGAGAACTATTCCGCTGTCCAAGTCCACTTCCGTCAATCCTTTTCAACCAGGGCCACGACCGGGCCCGAACAGGGACAATAATTTTACCAAATCAAAATTTGCGTACTTGACCAGTTTGGGCCCTTTGGATGAGTACGTCAGACACTCTACTAATAACTCGTCAGGGTTAACTCGGATCGTTTTGCAGTCTTCGACAAAGTTGTAAATCCTACAATTTTTGTGGAATTTTGATTTTTTTTACTTTCCCCATTCATTTTTGAGAATTTTCCCACACAAACTCCAACGATAAAAAGTGACCCTTGAACCTTAAGGGGTTACATACATGTAAATCGGTAAAAATGTCAGAGGTTTGTATGAGCACACCTTGAGACTTTTCTTAAATCTGTTTTCAGGGCATTAAAATATGCATTTTTATCTATTACCAAAAAGAAGTTTGAAGACATTTGGTTGTATCATTCATTCATAATATGCGTTATAAAATGTTTAACTATTTCCATCATTTTTCCGATTTACGGTCAATCTGTTCTTCTTTTTTTCTTCTTCATATTTATTGATTATCTTTCTAATGAAATTCTGTACAATAATTTTATACTTACGCCTTCTTTAAAGTTCAATATCTCTTCAAAATTTTACTAAGAATGTATCTTTCCGCTACTCTACTATATCTTTCTGGTCTTCTTCATTTTAATGATAAAATCTTTGAATATTTCAGTTAGGTATAAAGGTAAATTATTATATAATGCATCATATAAAAAAAATTATATTACTACACTTAACACACCCAACAAACACCACTGCAACCATCAATCGGAGCGTTTGGTACGGTATGTCCACGCATCCTTCCTCCCCTGTAGATTCTGTGAAATGTAATCCGTTCTCAGAATCCTCTCTGCGGTAAACACGGCGCAGTAGGGCTGGCCGCTTTAATTTTTGTAATACATTTTCGAGTGCTCTCGGATGTACTGCAATTATTAATATTGACAAGAAAAGTGCTTGGGGCGTAATCTAATCGCAAGACTTTCCAGCATGCTTTCATCGGACTGGCTGCGTCTGTGTTAGATTAGATTAGATTAGATTAGATTTGGTTGTATCATTGCCGAGATATAGCTATTTGAAGTTAGCAGTTTCAAAAAACGGGTGCCACGATATCTCAACACTGATTTTACCAAATCGGCTCAAAATTTTGGTGAAGACTCGTTAAACCGGTCCCGTGCGCATGACGAAGGCCGATTTTCAAAAACTTAATTTAAAAAAAAAGATAATTTTTTTTTCGTTTTTCACATAAAAATTCGTCAGTTTAAGATTTTTGTATTTTTTTAAAAAGCAAAATTTCAAAATCGGGCTTCGTCATGCACACGGGATATGTCTTGAGAGTCTTCACCCCAAATTTCAGCCAATTTGGTCCATCCAATCTCGAGATATCGTGGCACCCGTAAATCAACTCGGTGTTCTGAGAAAAACGCTCACAAAGTTTGACAGTCCGCTTTGCGCATGGCAAAATTTTGAACTTAAATCGTCTCTTACTCAGTTCAGTCATGAAATATCTTCATGAAACTTTCAGGAGTGATTGAGAGTCATCTTTTAAGTGGATTCATTGAATTTTCTGTATTATCAAATTTTGTGATTTTCTACATGTATGTAACCCCTTAACCGATTTGGCTCAAAATTGACACAGTTACTTATTTTTGGCGATTTTTTTATTTTCACCCTAAGGTACACGGAAATATTTATTTTATGAAAATAGCACAAACTAATACAAAGTGCTTTGATCGGGACCAAAGTTGCGCCAGACCCTTATTTTTTCGAATTAAAAACACTTGAAAAAAATCACAACTTCGAGCAATTTTAACCGATTTTTGCTTTCTTGGTCACAAATAAATGGTGATTTGGTTAGACATGCTTTTAAAGAAAAATAGTTTGAAGTTTCAAATGTTCAGCCTAACATTTGAGAGGTCGTATGAAATCTTCAAATGATGTTTTGAAGGACTTGGGACACATCACCAAACTATGCAACAGAAAAAAAACAAACTTCCAATCCAGATAGCAAAAAAAGGAAAGAAAAAAGTAAAAGTTCATAATAACTTAATGGTGTCCCACAGTCCAAGTCACACAAAAAAAAAGAAGGAAAGGTTTACGTCATTCACCTTATCTGATTGAGCTGTTTTTTTTTGGTTTGTGATACTAAAAAGCATAGTAAAAAGAGGCTGTGCGATTTTTTTTCTTAAAATTTGTCACCGTTTTAATTGCATTTTTTTCTTTTCTAAAATAATAAAACAAGATTACAATTAATATAACACTATTAAAAAGTACTTGCTACGTCCTAAGAAAATTTGTTCGTTTGTTTTCTCCGTTCACGTTCTCGTGCCGTGAAGGGAAAAAGCGCTTTCTATTTACAACAGAGGCCTCAAGCCGTTCCGGATGTCCCGTGGCCACCGTGAGCGTTTGTCACCCACAGTCCACCGGACCGGAACGTCCTCGGCAGGGGTTTGTCCTTTTGTGCGGGTTTTTTTGTTTTGTTTTGTTTTGATTTGTTCGACTAGCTACGTGGTCCGCGTTTCGTTTGTTTGCCGGGGGTCTTGCTCGCGTTGTTTGATCCGACGCTTAGTACGGTCCGGACTTGCCGGGGGGTCCGTACTGGGCGGCCGGTCCCGTGGCTCCTCCGTGTCCTCCACTGAGGTCACCACCGCCGAGTCCACCATCATGGCCACCACCGATAGCAGAGCCGCCGCCAATGGCGCCCAGGTCACCTCCGAAGCTGGAACCTCCAGCAGACGCACCAGCGTAGCCACCGGATCCTCCGGACGATTCCTTCTGGGTCTTGTACTTGATGAAGTAGACCTCGGGCTTGCTGGGCTGAGTCGGGGCCGGGGTCGGGATGACGATGTCCTGCTGCTCGTCGGGCTTCTTAACCAGCACGTACACCAGCGTCTTCTCTTCGTTCTGGGGCAGAACCGGGATCTGGGGCGCTTGGTAGGCCGGAGCGGACGGCGCCTTGATGAAGATGATCTTGTAGTGCTTCTGGGCGGGGGCTACCGGGATCGGACGCTGGGGACGGATCTCCTCCGGCTCTGGTGGCGGCACGTGCACGTAGATGTGCTTCTGGATGATGGCATTCTGGGAACCGCCGCCGGACGAGAATCCGCCGCCGCCGAAGCTGCTACCGCCGCCAAAGCTGGCACCACCGGAGCTGAACGAGGACGAACCTGTGTGGCAAATTCGAATTTGGAGCGTGAAACAATTGTGCATCATAAGTTGCGTGCAATCTTGTCCTAAGTCGATTTTGGGACAACTTTTCATCTAAAGAGCTAAATTTTTGCCTGAAAAAGGGCAATTTTTATAAATATTCAGAGTCAATTGTCTTTTGTGACTGTTGTTCAGGACAGAACTACTCCATAAGGCTTTCTAGGCCCAGTGAAAAAAATATATTTAACCCAAAAATGACGAACTTCTTGTCACAGTGTCCTAATGCAAACAATGATTGAGCTCGAGCTGTCACAGCCCTGCGAAATATGTTGACTGACATATCGGGCGGTCAGCCAAAATAAAACCTGCTAGAGTCGCCTGGACAAAAAACTTTTGCTGGAAAAGGATAGGAAATCTGATGCAAACAAACGTCCAGCAGCCATGTAAACATACTTTAAATGTGTTAGTAAATTTCTGACTAGAAAGCCTTATTCTCTCAATGAGCTGACGATGTAGTACATCTACAGCAAATGAACTGCTTTGTTCATTGTTGTCAAAAGACAACAGTTTTGCTATCTCTATCCTTTTCCTTAGCCAATCTCGGAGGGTTTTCTTTTGTAATATACCCTTCTCTTGTCAAATTCATTGCTAGAATATCTGAAAAATCAGAAACAACTAAAGTGTGAATCATAGTTGAAAAGCACTCCAAGTCTTATCTCCACAGTAAAAAAAATCAAGGTAATATTACATCTGGGATGTCACACAAAAGTGTAATTTTACCTCTGAAAATGTGTATTTTTACTAATTTTCTGTTGTAATGTCACTTTTTCAGGCTAAATCAAGGTGAAAATACGTCATAAAAGAGGTAATATTAAACCTTCCAGGATTACAGCTTCCAAATTTACACAATTTTTTACTGAGTAGTCTATAAGAAATACGAAATTGGGAACTGTGTATTTACAACATAAAAATGAATTGAAATTGAACAAAATTGAAGCAGAAAACCCAGCAATTTGCTTCGACAAAATCCACCCAACGTTCAATATAATTTGTGTTTTGGTCAAGCACATAAAACGCATGTAACAGACTTATGGTTTGACAATGATTGTTGTAAAAATCGAACAAGATCGATTTTAGATTAACACAAAACAGCAAAAAATGTAAGTTTTCGAGATGCATGTAAAAAAGTCTTCGTCGAGTGTGCCGAGCCTGAACCCCGCAGGGTTTTTTGTGCTAAGAAAAAAATAAATGTGGCAAACATTGAAATTCATGTTGAATGCGAACTTGTATTTTTCTGCTATCGTGCACGAAATTTCGTTGAAAAAACTATAAAATCAATTTCAGGATTATTGGGCGAAATTTTGATTTTGCAGGTAAAACGTTGCCCGTCAAAAATTTAGTTGCCATTTAATGATTTGGTTTTTTTTTGTAAATAAGGCTGGTACACATTTTATTTAAAGTTTTTGTCACACCCTTTAAAATTGGCCCTAAAAATCAGGGGGCAAAAAAATAACTTTCAAAAAACTTCAAAATATAAAATGCATTTCCCTGCGTTTTCATTTTCAGCATGTTTGGTTAATTGACAAAGATTTTTTGAATTTTTGTAAATTTTAGAGTATCGCAAAAAGTATTTTTTTTTTCGCTAAAATTTTTGTTTTCGTGATTGCAAAACAGCTGAACTAGTGTGAAATGCATTTTAAAACACTTTTTGCATTCAAATTTTGAGACTTTGGGTTGTTAGTTCAATGTTCATAATTTTTTTTAGAAAGAAGTTTACCAGATTAGAATGGAATTTTGAGATAATTTCATCTCTAATTTGTAGTATGAATTAAGAAGGTATTAGACTATAACAAACAAACTCACACTTTTTTGTGTTTGACAGTTTGTCAAACTCGCAAACATGTTTGCGGCAAACTCGTAAACAAAGCCAGGCAAACTGTCAAAAAGCAGGCAAACTGTAAAAAAGTTTGTTTGTTTGCGAGTTTATTTGTCACAGTCTAATGCGTCCTTAATTAAACCGAGTTTCACGACTGCTTGTTTGTGGCTCAACCACAAACTGAAGATATACTTGTAAGCGTAACTGCAAATTAATTTCCACGAATGGGAATATGTTTGGCGAGGCGTATGCTGTAGACCGCAAATGTTCAAAATATTGGTTTTATCGGCGATGATTTTCCGATGTAACGTTTTCGATGTTTGGTTACGCCGTGGTCAACTTGCCACTTGACAAAAATAATATTTGCTGATTATTGTTTGTGGTTCGTGACCGCATGACATATTTTAAAATACAGTTAACCTCACTTTTGAATTCGGCTGAATAATTTGGTTAATGAAATTGTAAATTGTTACGCATTTCAAGTCAGAAGGATCCATTTGCAAATCCATCCAAAAATTATCAGAATCTTAAATTGCGGAACCCAACACGAAATCTTGCTCAAACTGCTGATTGTGTTTAAATTTGAGTAATTTCGATACAATTTGTCAATCATGATACAAATTTAGACATCTTTTTGTATTTTGATGCTTCAGTTCCAACTTTATCGAATGATTTTAACTTAGTTGGATACGTTTTCACATTTTTCCACTGTTCCCACATATTTTACTTGTTTGAAATGTCCGAAATTTTCCAAGAATTTGCATCATCTATCACCTAGAAGTTTTTGTTTTGCAAAACCTCCAATCCTTCCAAAAACTCCAGAAACTGTCACTACTCCCATTGCACAGATCTTCACCAAGTCATGTCTTCGTCAACCGTTCCATCAGTCCAGTTCAGTCCGTAACTTGCACACATTTCCCCCCACAATGTCCTTTTCCGCACATCTCACTACTTGTTCCGCCCACACTATCACACACCTCCGAATCCGCTTCCACCGAACGACGAGAATCCGCTGCCTCCGCCGGAGCTGAACGATCCACCGCCGCCACCACCACCTCCGTGTCCACCGGAGAATCCACCGCCGGATCCTCCGTGGCCACCGCTAGAGTATCCACCGCCACCACCACCTCCGTGGCCACCGCTAGAGTAGCCGCCGCCGCCACCGCCTCCGTGGGAACCTCCGGACGGACGGTTGTACGAGTAGCCGGCTTCCGGCCGGGCAGCAGCCAGAGCCAAACAGCAGCTCAACAGGACGAACGCACGCATCTTGCTAGGGTTCGTTCTACACGCGGACACTCGGATTGTAACGGAGGGGGTGTAACTCAGAACTCGGATCACAACTCTGGGCCGGTTGTGATGAGATGTTGTACCGGGGAATGCAAACAGATGACTGACGCTGACTCCGGCCGGGGTAATCCAATTTATACCTTCACTACCCCTAAAACTGCAACAGACTCCGCGCGATCAGCCGAAGAAGTTCCCGTCGTTGCCGAAAACGGCGGCTCAAGAAGCAGCAGCAGCAGATCAACCCACCAACAACAGCAACAACAACAGTTTTGCAGAAGCTGCTGGAGAAAGAGAGTGAGAGTGATCGCGGCAGAGAGGATCGGACCCTGTTGACGAAGAAGAGGTGGGAGAGCACGTGGCGCACGATCAAACAAAGCGATCAAGCGACGAACGTCGACGGGCTAACGGTAATCGTTGTAAAAATTCGCCGGTCAACCCGCGCGCGGCTCGGGGGTTTGCAAGTTGAGAGTTGGTGTTGGGCGGGGAGAAGGCGAAGAAGAGACAGTAAGCACTAGAGAGGTGGCGATCGGGATCGTAAAAATTTGCAACAGTACGGGGACGCGTCCAGATTGGGATGGGATTGTAGGTGGCACTGTGCAGATGGAGAAGTTTGGGGTTGCAAGGTTGGGAGGGGACTTCGGTACGAGGTATACGAGAGCTTTTTTGTTAATTAAATAGGTAAAATTATTATTCTTTTTGACGTCCTTCACTTTTTTAAATTAAAATCACAAGTTTTTTTTTTATAGAAAACAAGCCTTACCCGACAAACTTCGTTCTGCCTTTTTTTTCGTTTGTTGACGTTTTTTTTTTCTTTTTGCCTATTCAGCCTCCTGTGATCAAAATTTGATTTTACGTAGCTTTCTCCATACAATTTGCCGATGCTCCGGAATCGGTTCCAGAGTGGCCAAAGTGTCAACTTATTAGCGTGAAAACGAAAACGAAAACGAAACGAACCCAACGCAACAAAAAGCACCTTGATCCGACTGATTCGCGTTCGAACAAAACCATCGAAATTTTTTATATAGGAATAGAATAGATTTCAAACAAATGTGTAGAATTTTTAGGATTTCGTCATTTTCTACCATTCATTGCATTGGTTGGATCAGTGCATTACATGTTTTCATAGAATTTTTGAATATATTTCAATTTGAAAATTTTCGGTAAAATTAAATCATAATAGAGGTAATATTGAACCTTTGATAACTACATCTTCCAAATTTACACAATTTTTTAACTGTATATGGTTTGACGTTTTCTGTGGGAGTCGAAAAATCAAAACAAATAACTTTGTCATCAATCAATTGGAAAAAAATATAAAAATTGCAGAATATTTGGGTAATCATAGAATTACAAGAAGTACTGCGGAATATCAGGGTAATTCCGGCATCACGATTTACATTAAAAAAAGTGTTAATTTGGAAGGTCTAATTTAAACTCAATTTAGACTGAAATATTGAAAAATAATTTCACATTTCCAGAGATAAAATAACACATTTTTTCTTACATAGAAGACGTAAACATTCCCAGATGCAGTATTACCATGATTTGTTTAACTGTGTTGCTAAAAATCCCGCACTTGTTAACATTCTGGCACCGTGGTGAAACTCCTCACATGACTTACATAACTGGTTTAAAAAAATTTAAATCTTTTAAGGGGATTGCAAATTTTAAAATTGAATATTATAATTTTGATTGAAAAAACTTGTACAATTGATTGAAAAGTGTTTAAAATAAATTGTATAACGTTAATTTAAGCATTTTTGATCAAATGGGGCACTTGCAGACTTTTTCAAATTTTGACGTTTTGATCCACAGATCGGAAAAAGACATACTGTTTTGCAAGCTTCCCTGCACCGTGCGGTACACGCGGTTCACTTGCACCTCGGGTTTGCTTTGCGCCTGCTTTGTTCGGTTTACACCCGTACCCGACTCACACGAACCGAGGGTATTTTGGTTCATCGTACCAGCGCACCACGACACTCTCGGTTCGCCGCGTCGGTTTTGTGTCTGGCACTCACCCATGGCATGAACCCGGTATATGAGCCAAGGTGCTTCAATCGTTAAGAGCCGAGGTACGTGCCGTGGTACGCGCTGGCGGTACAAAACGGGTTCAATACCACGACGCGTACCACGGCACGCTGGGTTCATGCCATGGGTGAGTGCCAGACACAAAACCGATGGGGCGAGCCGAGAGTGTCGTGGTGCGCTGGTACGATGTACCAAGATACCAATACACAAATGGGTTCAGGCACGTACCGAAGCTAGAAAACCAAACCCGCGGTGTGCGTTGGCACTGGCGCATGGGAAGCTTGCTGTTTTGAGAAAAAAAATTTCATAAATTCATTGATATTTTGCAATTTTTTTGTACTAGTATTGCGCCTTGCACCAATTCCTAGAGTTTTGTGTCAATCGTGCTAGGCCTAGATTTTTTCATCACACTGCTTTGCAGGACTGAGAACTGTCAACTTTGCGCACTTTGCACCTCAGTAGAGTGCTGCGGGATTATTTTCATCACAGTTGGCAAAATAATTTTCCATCACACCATCAACACTAAACAAGTGTAATGCATCGACTTCTGGCCTAAATCTAGTCACCAAGCTGTGGTAGCCGAGGCAGCTAAGTCATTGAGATTGTCTTTTAAAGGTTCCTGGCTCGAATCTCGTATTTGAAACTTTATTATTTTTCTTGTTTCTTGGGTTATTTTTTTCTAATGAGCTCGAGGGCATAATTCTATCGGCCATTTGGAGCTGTCTTCGCTGAGTCCGTAAATGGTACCATTTTTCTCACGGCTCGAGGCCATGATTTTTTCGGACAATTGCTGCGAACATGTCAAGTCCGGGTAGTCCCAGGAATGGCAAGATACTAGGTGTAAGAAGACAATTACGACTGATTCTGGCTTCAGGAACCTCCTAATCTATTGAAGACGAAAATCATGATCTTTCTACCCAAACTACCCCTCCGCCGTCTAGAAGATCCATGCCATGAAAGATCGATGCCTTTCTCAAGAACCATAAATATTGGCCGTGACCATCTGTTTCTTTCAGCTCGTTTATGTAAACGCCATAAATAAACTATTGTTGATGAATTAGCATTTATTTCAAAACAACGTTGGAAATGATCATCTTACACAATTGTTAAAATCCCGACTGCTTCCAGTGGTAGACGCAATGATGTGGTCATTAGCTAATAGCTTGTTTTTGTCAATCCGTTACATGTCCGGTAAAGCTTTACAGGAGTTATCAACGCTGCTGGGAAGTCACAGAATAAATTCCTTTTTGGCTCTGTTTGGAAGCAGGATTTGACTCTGGAATAAATTATCAGCCATTTTTAAACGTTGAAGAAAGTTACACGCTACCAAATTAATAATTACCCTCAATTTGACTGTCCGGCATTACAACAGATTCCAACTTATCTGACTTTGAACGGTTTCCAACTGTTTCGACTTTACGAGAAATAAAAATCAACAAACAAAAACAATATTTCTATGGTAACGACTGGTAGTGTGAGGAAAATCACTGTGATAAAAAGATACTGTGATGAAAATATTTGCGCAAGACTCTAGAGAAGTGCAAAATGCGCAATAATGTAAAGCATTTTTTTAAATTGATTTTTGCTTCAAAATTTTGAAGGTTATTTTTTAATATTTAACATTAACCTCAACATGTTAACATTATGTTGATTATGAATCCGCTTTGTCAATAATCTTAATAGTTTTTGGGAAAAAAATATTTTTTTTAATGTGAGCAATTCTTCACGAAATCGGTCTTTTTTCTTAAATTTTTCTATTTTTTTAATCCGGCCGAAACTTTATTGGTACCTTCGGTATGCCAAAAATAGCCACTTTGCATCATTAGTTTGCCCATATAATTTCCCATACAAGTTTGGCAGCTTTCCATACAAAAATAATACATGATAACTAAAAAAACTGTACCTTTTGAAGGATTTTTTTCGGGGAGCAAAAAAAAAATTGAAATTACAAGCCAACGTTTCAACATTTGGATGAAAAAAGTGTTTTAAAATGCATTTTACAGGTGTACAGTTGCTTTCCAATCATTGACGGATTTTTTTTTCGCGAAAAAAAAACTTTTCGTGGGACCTGTACATTGGTATTTCATGAACATTTAAAATGTTCTCAAAGGAGTTCAATCATGCTAAATATGATTATAAACGCGGGAAAATGCATTTTAACTGGTTTTCAGTTGATTAAACTTGAATTTTCATTTAAATTTTGAAGTTTTTCGAAAAAAATATTTTTTTTGTCCCCTGATTATTCAGGCCAACTTTGAAGGGGAGGGGGGGGGGGGCGGCATAAACTTTGAAAAATATTTGCAACGGCCTCAATTTTACTTTTTCTTTGCAAAAAAATACATATTTATTTTTTTTTTTCTGATATGTTTTAGGGGACATCATCAACTTTTCAGAAATTTCCAGAACGGGCAAAAAATCTTTGACCGAGTTAAGAATGTTTGAATCAAAACCGATGTTTTCAAAAAATCGTAATATTTGTCGCAAAAATTTTACAACTTCATTTTTTGATATAAAATGGAATTTGCAATCAAAAAGTACTTTAGTGAAATTTTTGAAAGGTGCACCGATTTCAAGTTATAGCCATTTTTAGGTAACTTTTTTGAAAATAGTCACAGTTCAAATCAAACCATCCACATTAACGACCCCCAGGTCTTTTGTCGTCTCTATTGCAAGTTTCTGCTCGAACCTAGGAGTCCGAAGGCTTGAATGAGGAGATTACCCAAACCTCTTTCTACTCCAAAGAACCTTCCACCCCAGTGTTTGGACTGACGACCTTTGGATTTCCGAGTCCAACCGCCGCCAGCGATTCCACCGGAGTAGGCTTGGTTTGGTGTGTTGTTTGCACTTATGGCATGGAGACGACTCCTACACCTGAAATGACTTAACGACCTAACAACCAAGGCCGGGACCGAAATTTTACTTCCTCATCCGATGGAAGGTTGGAGCAGATGGGAATCGAACCCAGAATCATCCGCTTACAAAGTGGACAGCGTAACCATTCGGCCACGCACTGCTCCAGTCACAGTTATTTATTTTTAAAAAAATAGTGCCCATGCCCACTCTTGAAAAAATATTTTTAAAAAGCTGAGAAAATTCTCAATATTTCGCTTTTTTGAACTTTGTTGATACGACCCTTAGTTGCTGAGATATTGCCATGCAAAGATTTAAAAATGGTCCGATTTTCAATGTTCAAATATGAAACATTCGTGAAATTTTCTGATCTTCTCGAAAAAAAAAATATTGTAATCTTTTTTTAAATCAAGATTAACATTTCAAAAGGGCGTAATATTGATGGAGGCCAATATGGCAGTGTCGAATTATTGAAAAAATGCATTCCTCGGGTGAGTTTTCAAAAAGTCGTAAGAGCCACCGTGACCTCCGACACTAATTTTATTTTTTATCCAAATTGAAACAAAATATCATTTATTTTTAAGTAAGAGCACTATAAGGACATGTAGATTAACAATCTCAAGTATTTTTGAATTTTTTTTTCGTAAATAGGTCGAGTACCGTTGCAAAAAAAAGCTTTGTTTACCAATGGCTCTTAGGTCATTTTGAAAACTAATCCGAGATTCAATTATTTAATGCAGTGCATTCAATTATTTAATGCAATGCATTCAAATATTTAAACTATTCAAATTTGACTACTATTCGAATTAGATGTTTAAAACTATAAATAGAAATATACGATGTTTTTTGTTCGTGATTATCCGATTCGTGATTATCCGAAGTCGCATAAAAACCTTCGGATAGTCAGAAATTCCGATAATCGAGGCTTCGGATAATCGAGTCTGGACTGTATTCTATTCTATTTCGCTGTTTTTTTTTCAAGAACTTTCACCTCAACCCTCGCTCCCCTTCATTTCCCCAACAGTTTGCCAGTGTAAACATTTGTCGTTCAGCTTTATCATCTTCTGCGCGTTGTTCCGCCGCGCAAATCTCACCGCCTTCTTTGGCGGATTGTGCATAGCGCAAAGCTCACCCGACGCTGGTGTTTGCAGAAAACGACGCAATGAGATAGAAACAAAGAGAGAGACGGCACGAGAAAAAATCACGCGCGCCAGACTTTGGAATCGGATGAAAGGAAAAGTATTTCCCCTTTTCTTCTTCGTTGGGTAATCGTCTCCTCTTCCTTCTCTTCTTCTTTTGCTTCATGGTTTACTTTGTTTTGCTTTTGCTCTGCGATTCTCTGTTGTGATTTTTTTTTTTTGCTCTCTGTCTCTCAGTGCATCACTGGATCAGTGGGTTGAGTTGTGGGTGGGTTGAAGTGGGAGAAGTGAGGTTTGGTGAAAGGGAAAGGCAAGAGAGGTGTTTGGACTGAGCGTGCGAATGATGAATGGCCTATATTCGATCGGGCGGAGATTTATGACGCTCTGAGGGCTGGGTTGACGGTAATGGAGGTTACTTGTGTGTGTGTGTTTGAAAGGAAAAAGCACTGTCGTAATTAATTAGTATTAAGGTACGAATGTTCAGCGATTATCGTGTCAGAGTCGCACTGTGAGTATCGATTGGTGCGTTGCGTAAGATGATTGTTGCAGTTTGAGGGACAAACAGTGGAGAGAACTTGGAGGAGGATGCAGATACATGTTTAACACGAAATTAAAAAGTGATCAGACATGTATTTTACCCATTACACCCACAATAGAAACCCGAGAGCATAACTTTACCAAATTGGAATGAGATGTTAGTGCTCATTGGATTTACAGAATAAAGAGAATAAAGTAGAGACAGTTGAGAGCATTTTACTCTCTTGCCAACGCCAACGAAAGAACTTCGTGAGTGAAATAGAACAATGTTGTCTTCATGTAACTTTTATTGGAATCCACAAGAACTGATTCTACTCGTAATCTGCCCATCATTAGTTGAAATTATTAAAAGAAGGGTAGAAGGCTCTCTTTTCGGACGACTATCGTAAGATGGCACTTGTCCAGCGTCCGAAATGGTAAGATGCAGGTCTTAAAACTGTTTTAATGAAGCAATTATTCAACGCCAAGATCCGATACCGTTCAGCTACTGGTACCCAAGTCCTGTTCGCTACCAGTATTGTGCACTCGGGAGCACAGCTATTAATCTCTTCATTATGCCAGACCCCAGGTACGTTCACGGTGGAGCCCTTCAATGGCGACGCCGCCGTTCATGACTTATCGCGAGCGTAATTAGTCAGCGGACCCCTCGGAAAGGCTAAGCCGTTCTCAAGGAAGCCGAGAGGGGTCTTAAACTGAAATTATTACCAAACATGTCGAAATTAGTCAGTTTTTTCCCATCACGTCCTCGCGGGATATGCATCTCCTCGACGGTTCGAAAACGTTTATGGGCATTATAGGCGCAATTCGGTGATCGATCTCTGGCCAATTTCAACAACACGACGGTGATGCGTTCTTCTTGATTTCGGATGATTGGCCAAGTGACGACCTACGCGGAATTAAATGGTCTCACTAAACGCACTCCGAATGGTGGTGAATGGTACTCGTGTGTGGCAATGAAATCAGAATCGCTGGGAATAATTGATTTTTGTATCAAGAATGAATTTTGAGATTTATTCCCGATTTTAGATAAAGATATTTTTTTCTCTCAGTGAGAGCTGCTGCTTTCAATATACTTGACGATTTTTCTTGAAAGTTCAGAATCAATCAACAAGCAGCCACCCTCGGTCAGCTCAATCAATCGATGGTCGCTCACTTCTTGGGAATGGAGACGAACCGGCGATGCCATAATGATAACTCTCCGGGTACGATACACATATCCGACAACACGCGCGCTTAGAGGGAGTCGTGACGGAGCCTTATAGTCGTACTTCAGCGCTCGCGTGCGTCTAGTTTTTGAAGTCTACGATCCGACAGTTGTGAGGCACGATATGGCACGCAACTCAACACTCTCAATTATCTTCCAAACAATCCGCGGTTGGACCAGAAAAAAAGGGGCCAAGCGGCCCGAAAATTGGAGCCAAGACAAAAAAAGATCGAGCTTTGAAGAAGTGTTGAGACAATGATGTAGCACAAGCTAAAGCAAGTCCCACTAACCACTGGACAACGCGGCCTGTCGACATCGAGACGTAATCACCTGTGCGCGGCCACTCTAACCAAAGATTCAAAGAGTTCCAAGAGTCCGCGACGACCGACCAGATAAAGATAGATTACCGCAGTTAATGGGTGGGGAGGGGGCCACCCTATTTGAGGAGCCTAAAACATCACTTTTACTTTCGAAGACGTCGAGCCGGCGTTGTTGCTGTTGTTGCCGCGGCCGTGTAATGAGGTTGTTAGTTTGTTGGGCTGGCGTTTTTGCTGCTGTTATTGTTGTGAAGAGGTGAAGGTGGGCGCGGCGGTGGCAACGCAGTTATTCTCCACGGAGAGTTTTGGATGGTCAAACGTTACGTGACAGCGGAAAGTTGCTGGAACGTTCCTTGTCTTGAGCAATTTCTGGTTCTTCGGGCTGTCGTGTCCCATCACGGCCATCTTCAAAATAACCGTCAAAGAAATTGACGCATGACTTTTCGCCTCATTTGATTTAAAATACTTAAATTTCATAAATCATTGTATCACCTCGTCTTATATCCCACACGGGCTAAATAATTTGTTTAACCCTATACAACCTATCCCCGCCTTCAGACGGGCTTCGATCTAAAAAATCGCCAAAAATCAATTTTCCAACCGATCTTTGATCTTTAAAAAGCATTGGAAAGAAGAACTCTTAAAATTTTAGAAAATTTCTAGGTTAGAAGTTTAACTAGTTTTATGTGACTTTGCCAATGTTTTTAAAAATGTCATTTTTTTAGGGGTCAACTTTGGCTGTGTTTTTTACTAACATTTCCTATATTTTCAGTAAAAAGAAGTATGCAATAATTTTTGTAGTGTCCCAGACTATGCTTCTACGCATTTTTTGCAATTTAAATGACGATGGTGCCATTCTATAGCAGAAAATGTGAAAAACATGCAAAAAAAAAATGAAAAAGTGACTGTAATAACGTAAACAAATTAGATACACAGCAAATAAAGTAGTAATCCAGCTGCGTGTAAAAGTCCTGGGTGTAAAATAAATATTGCATTATTTTATGAAATTCTGTGTAATATTACACCCTGAAATGTGTAGCCCATCAGTATGCGAAACCTACTTGACCGAAAGGTGAAGCTCACATATACGTCTATTCTTTCAATTTTTCATCGGTCTGATGGCCGAGCGGGCTAAGGCGCCAGTCCTTACTGTAGGTGCTGGGTTTAAGTCCCGTTAGTTGCAACTTTTTTTTTGTGTTTACAAAAATTGTATTTGCAGCGTGTAATATTAAGTGTCTTTTTTGACGAAGGTGATGTGCATGCTTTTGCATGCGATTTTACTATCGGATTATTTGCTGTGTAGGTAAAATGTAATTATATTAGGTGGTAGAATAGGCCAAATACTACCAAAAATAAACATAAACTAAATAAGATAAAAGCAAATTAAAATACTAAAAATAAGACAAGAAACACATAAACAAGAAGTAAAGTTTTTCGAAGAACAAAAGTTGCTCAAAATGAACTCATAAACACGGGGAAAATAAATATTTTCGAAAAAAAAATTTGGGCGGTAGAGGGTTAAATTGTTTTGATGAAAAAAATGTGTCGAATTGTGCACGGATATAAATCCTGTAAGTTTATCTTGTAACCCTTTGTTGTCGAATTTGAAAACATTGAAATATTTCCAAAAACGTCAGCATTTTTTCGATTTTGAACAACAATGTTGTCGATAAACAAAACATTTGCAGCGAAATCGAAAAAAATGTTGATGATTTCAGAATCATTTCAATGTTTACAAATTCGGCAACATACAGTTACAGGTCTCATTGCCTTGGAGCACAGTGTAGAAATTTACGTTCTTAGATATTTTTAATTGTACTGATCAACGCCAATACCACCCAACACAAACCACTTTTTAGTTACAAATGTTACAATCTTTTTTTTATATTTTTTTTTTGGTCATGGTTCGATTATCCGAAGTCTTATACAAACCTTCGGATCAGTTATGGAAGAATCATCAACAAAAGAAAATCTTTTGACGCTCATCTCAACAAATCATCATCTTGATTATTCGGCGGAACATCTTTTTCACTACTACACATGCAACTGTAACGTCACACGTCGAATAATTACCTGTCACTTTTTATAGACGTACAATGTGAGTAAGCAAAGCAAAAAACCGACGAAATCGGTTTTGTGTAGTGCGTCCATCCCGGGAATTCCTGAAGTTGAAAAAAATCATAGTCTTCCCGAAACCCAATATATGTTTAAACGCCGTATACCCAAAGGAAAAATATATCTCAAAATCTGCAACAGTGGATTTGCTGCAGAAAATGTCACATTTTATAACGTTTTTTGCAGTAAGCCCGTAGATTATTTTTGCCCGCGTGTAAACATTTCAGCGATCTGCAGTTCTCACCAACACATATAATGCTGGCCCGTCCCCGAGCAACACTCCAAAGAGAAGAATATGTTGGTGCTCTTTCACTCGCATTCCATCAAGTGTCCATGGCGCGGTGGTAGCGTGTCGGATCAACAACCAAGAAGTTGGTGGTTCAAGCCTCGTTCGGTTAAGGTTTTTTTTGTGCAATACAACCAAAAAGCCGTCGATAATGTCGATAATTCGTCAGCTGTGTGCTGCTATCTTGTGACATAGACCATTTTGGTCGAAAATGAGTTAATGATGACGTTTTGCTATACTTAACAAACACTACAAGATGCTTTAACCCGATTTTGGAAACTCGCTTCCGTTTCCCGGATATCGCAATACACACTTGTGACATAGACCAACGTATCATCAAAATGATTGTGCACACTTGTGACACGTCATACATGTTGTTGGAAAATGTGGAAAAATTTTCTTGTTTTTCACAAATTTATGTACACACATACTTTCTAAAGGCAATGCAACCTTTTGTTTATAAAAATATACTGATTAAGTCGATTAAACCATTGATTTGAGCTTATTTTAGTTTGTATGGGAGTCTGTGCACACTTGTGACACGTAGTACAATTTTACTTTCGAAACACACTTGTGACACGTGCTTTTCAGATTTTTGATTACATAATTTACTGTATCTTTTAACTGGTGTAACCAAATTAGTTGAAACTTGGAGCGTTTGTTAAGCGATAGTATACGAACCGATTGCTTCAAAAAGTTTGGCTCTACCATTCATAGTTTTTAAATTATTTACCAACCAACCTTAAAAATCGATTTTCTCGAAAAGTACTAAATGGTCGTTGTCACAAGATAGCACACAACTGACGAATTGTTGGCAACGGGCAAAAATGTCATACCCCTATGTTGCAAAAAATGCATGAGGACAGTTTTCATGCAGATTCTGATATACTTTCATGCCGCCATGCATCACAATCAAGCGACCGCCGTTTGGGTGTACAAGTTTCCAGTGCAGGGCGAACCACAAACATACAAGGCCAAGTTCTACCTGAACGGCGCACTCGAGGTTTGCACGCGGTGTAAACACGGGGTGCAAACCTCGGGTACGAAAAGTTGTCTGCTTCTCACTCTCTCTGAAGCAAATGATGTTGTGTGACTGCAGCGGAGAATAAAAAATCACTTTGAAGCAGAGTGAGCGTGAAGGAACTATTTTTGTCTCTTTTGCGTCGCCCGTTTGGTGTTCTGTTGCTGAGGTGCAAGGTTCGGTTTAAAACTTGAGGTTCGTGTACGGCAAAAAGGTATCGATCCTATCCTGGATTTTTCAATTTTTACACAAAAAGAGGTAATATTCTAACATGCAATTTGACCCTCCCAAAATTCATCTTTTTATTTCTTTGCAGTTTTGCAAATAAGTGATAGAAAAAACTATCATGTGATAAATTCTGCACAGATATCAGTGAGAATAGCTACCGCCACTATAGAATTGTAGCAGTGATGTTTGGGGCATGAGTTTTCAGACATGATAATTATTGTTGCTGAGAACAGAGAGTTTGATAATATTTAAACCCTGGACGCTCCAAAGAGACTAAATGTGAAAAACAAAATTAAGATTTCAGAGGATTTCGCTTTTAGATTGTTCAGCGATGGTGTAATCCTTATCAAAATAATTTCTATTAGCTTAATATCTGTGGAACGAAAGTCTTTTTTTAATCTGTCTAAATTTGTGTAGATAAAATGTCCGAAATCACTTTTTGCAGACATTTAACAATAAAATCAATTGGTGCCTTAGAAAACGAAAGAGATTCATGGAAATATCGTTTACTCATTGACAGGGGCGCCGACTCTGGAGGGGCACGGTACTTTTTGCCCCCCCTAAAATTTGGCTGGGGGGGCACCCCATACATTGTGCCCCCCCAGAAATTTTGGAAGAAAAATATTCTTATATCAAATATAAAAAAAATCACAGAAATAATTGAAAATAATATCTAAAACTTAAATGGAACATTGTTTGTACACACGGATAGAATTCTTGTAAGCGAATCCGTAAAATAGTTCAAAAACATTTGTTGTTTCCGAAATCGCTGAAATTTTTTGAACAAAATCGTTTACAATTTTCTGGATTTAGATGCATTTTTATTCTATGTCGACAACATTTTAACTATACCACTGTGCTCTCTAGGGCAAATCAGTAAGCTTAGTACAAGAGCACAGAGTCATCGGTAAATGATTTGAGAGATGTCGTCAACATAGATTTAACGGATTTGCTCATAAGATTTCTATCTGTGCATGTTGTTTCAAAAACAAAACCAATGTACTTTTTCCATAGCACTTCATCTACAATCAATCTTACGCAAGCTCTTTAGAAAACAATCATCATGTTTTCAAACGCAACATTCAGCGATTTGCCATTGTAGATCAGGATTTAGCGAATATAAACTGAAACACTTTTCAAAATGGTCATTTGTTGACTGCTTTACATTTACAAAAATGCTGATAAATTCGATAATTTGAACGATTTGAAAAGATTTCAAATACATTTGTTAACCGCTAACCGTTCTATACCAATTTTAGCCGAAAAATACAATTGTTTCAAAAAAAATATTTTTTTGAAAACTAGCGCACCGCTTTACTGAGAAACAGACAAATTAAAACCAAATCTGAGACAATTTCACATTATAATCTTACAAAACACAAGTGTATCGCCTTCTGCCATTTATGTTCGATTTAAAAAAAAAATAAAAAGGCTGTAGAAATTTTAACTGCACCCTCAAAAAATATGCCGAAAAAAAACAGGAAATCAGCATTATTGAGTATTGGGATTCCATTTTAAAACGTCAAATTCTTAAATTCTTAAATTCTTAAATTCTTAAATTCTTAAATTCTTAAATTCTTAAATTCTTAAATTCTTAAATTCTTAAATTCTTAAATTCTTAAATTCTTAAATTCTTAAATTCTTAAATTCTTAAATTCTTAAATTCTTAAATTCTTAAATTCTTAAATTCTTAAATTCTTAAATTCTTAAATTCTTAAATTCTTAAATTCTTAAATTCTTAAATTCTTAAATTCTTAAATTCTTAAATTCTTAAATTCTTAAATTCTTAAATTCTTAAATTCTTAAATTCTTAAATTCTTAAATTCTTAAATTCTTAAATTCTTAAATTCTTAAATTCTTAAATTCTTAAATTCTTAAATTCTTAAATTCTTAAATTCTTAAATTCTTAAATTCTTAAATTCTTAAATTCTTAAATTCTTAAATTCTTAAATTCTTAAATTCTTAAATTCTTAAATTCTTAAATTCTTAAATTCTTAAATTCTTAAATTCTTAAATTCTTAAATTCTTAAATTCTTAAATTCTTAAATTCTTAAATTCTTAAATTCTTAAATTCTTAAATTCTTAAATTCTTAAATTCTTAAATTCTTAAATTCTTAAATTCTTAAATTCTTAAATTCTTAAATTCTTAAATTCTTAAATTCTTAAATTCTTAAATTCTTAAATTCTTAAATTCTTAAATTCTTAAATTCTTAAATTCTTAAATTCTTAAATTCTTAAATTCTTAAATTCTTAAATTCTTAAATTCTTAAATTCTTAAATTCTTAAATTCTTAAATTCTTAAATTCTTAAATTCTTAAATTCTTAAATTCTTAAATTCTTAAATTCTTAAATTCTTAAATTCTTAAATTCTTAAATTCTTAAATTCTTAAATTCTTAAATTCTTAAATTCTTAAATTCTTAAATTCTTAAATTCTTAAATTCTTAAATTCTTAAATTCTTAAATTCTTAAATTCTTAAATTCTTAAATTCTTAAATTCTTAAATTCTTAAATTCTTAAATTCTTAAATTCTTAAATTCTTAAATTCTTAAATTCTTAAATTCTTAAATTCTTAAATTCTTAAATTCTTAAATTCTTAAATTCTTAAATTCTTAAATTCTTAAATTCTTAAATTCTTAAATTCTTAAATTCTTAAATTCTTAAATTCTTAAATTCTTAAATTCTTAAATTCTTAAATTCTTAAATTCTTAAATTCTTAAATTCTTAAATTCTTAAATTCTTAAATTCTTAAATTCTTAAATTCTTAAATTCTTAAATTCTTAAATTCTTAAATTCTTAAATTCTTAAATTCTTAAATTCTTAAATTCTTAAATTCTTAAATTCTTAAATTCTTAAATTCTTAAATTCTTAAATTCTTAAATTCTTAAATTCTTAAATTCTTAAATTCTTAAATTCTTAAATTCTTAAATTCTTAAATTCTTAAATTCTTAAATTCTTAAATTCTTAAATTCTTAAATTCTTAAATTCTTAAATTCTTAAATTCTTAAATTCTTAAATTCTTAAATTCTTAAATTCTTAAATTCTTAAATTCTTAAATTCTTAAATTCTTAAATTCTTAAATTCTTAAATTCTTAAATTCTTAAATTCTTAAATTCTTAAATTCTTAAATTCTTAAATTCTTAAATTCTTAAATTCTTAAATTCTTAAATTCTTAAATTCTTAAATTCTTAAATTCTTAAATTCTTAAATTCTTAAATTCTTAAATTCTTAAATTCTTAAATTCTTAAATTCTTAAATTCTTAAATTCTTAAATTCTTAAATTCTTAAATTCTTAAATTCTTAAATTCTTAAATTCTTAAATTCTTAAATTCTTAAATTCTTAAATTCTTAAATTCTTAAATTCTTAAATTCTTAAATTCTTAAATTCTTAAATTCTTAAATTCTTAAATTCTTAAATTCTTAAATTCTTAAATTCTTAAATTCTTAAATTCTTAAATTCTTAAATTCTTAAATTCTTAAATTCTTAAATTCTTAAATTCTTAAATTCTTAAATTCTTAAATTCTTAAATTCTTAAATTCTTAAATTCTTAAATTCTTAAATTCTTAAATTCTTAAATTCTTAAATTCTTAAATTCTTAAATTCTTAAATTCTTAAATTCTTAAATTCTTAAATTCTTAAATTCTTAAATTCTTAAATTCTTAAATTCTTAAATTCTTAAATTCTTAAATTCTTAAATTCTTAAATTCTTAAATTCTTAAATTCTTAAATTCTTAAATTCTTAAATTCTTAAATTCTTAAATTCTTAAATTCTTAAATTCTTAAATTCTTAAATTCTTAAATTCTTAAATTCTTAAATTCTTAAATTCTTAAATTCTTAAATTCTTAAATTCTTAAATTCTTAAATTCTTAAATTCTTAAATTCTTAAATTCTTAAATTCTTAAATTCTTAAATTCTTAAATTCTTAAATTCTTAAATTCTTAAATTCTTAAATTCTTAAATTCTTAAATTCTTAAATTCTTAAATTCTTAAATTCTTAAATTCTTAAATTCTTAAATTCTTAAATTCTTAAATTCTTAAATTCTTAAATTCTTAAATTCTTAAATTCTTAAATTCTTAAATTCTTAAATTCTTAAATTCTTAAATTCTTAAATTCTTAAATTCTTAAATTCTTAAATTCTTAAATTCTTAAATTCTTAAATTCTTAAATTCTTAAATTCTTAAATTCTTAAATTCTTAAATTCTTAAATTCTTAAATTCTTAAATTCTTAAATTCTTAAATTCTTAAATTCTTAAATTCTTAAATTCTTAAATTCTTAAATTCTTAAATTCTTAAATTCTTAAATTCTTAAATTCTTAAATTCTTAAATTCTTAAATTCTTAAATTCTTAAATTCTTAAATTCTTAAATTCTTAAATTCTTAAATTCTTAAATTCTTAAATTCTTAAATTCTTAAATTCTTAAATTCTTAAATTCTTAAATTCTTAAATTCTTAAATTCTTAAATTCTTAAATTCTTAAATTCTTAAATTCTTAAATTCTTAAATTCTTAAATTCTTAAATTCTTAAATTCTTAAATTCTTAAATTCTTAAATTCTTAAATTCTTAAATTCTTAAATTCTTAAATTCTTAAATTCTTAAATTCTTAAATTCTTAAATTCTTAAATTCTTAAATTCTTAAATTCTTAAATTCTTAAATTCTTAAATTCTTAAATTCTTAAATTCTTAAATTCTTAAATTCTTAAATTCTTAAATTCTTAAATTCTTAAATTCTTAAATTCTTAAATTCTTAAATTCTTAAATTCTTAAATTCTTAAATTCTTAAATTCTTAAATTCTTAAATTCTTAAATTCTTAAATTCTTAAATTCTTAAATTCTTAAATTCTTAAATTCTTAAATTCTTAAATTCTTAAATTCTTAAATTCTTAAATTCTTAAATTCTTAAATTCTTAAATTCTTAAATTCTTAAATTCTTAAATTCTTAAATTCTTAAATTCTTAAATTCTTAAATTCTTAAATTCTTAAATTCTTAAATTCTTAAATTCTTAAATTCTTAAATTCTTAAATTCTTAAATTCTTAAATTCTTAAATTCTTAAATTCTTAAATTCTTAAATTCTTAAATTCTTAAATTCTTAAATTCTTAAATTCTTAAATTCTTAAATTCTTAAATTCTTAAATTCTTAAATTCTTAAATTCTTAAATTCTTAAATTCTTAAATTCTTAAATTCTTAAATTCTTAAATTCTTAAATTCTTAAATTCTTAAATTCTTAAATTCTTAAATTCTTAAATTCTTAAATTCTTAAATTCTTAAATTCTTAAATTCTTAAATTCTTAAATTCTTAAATTCTTAAATTCTTAAATTCTTAAATTCTTAAATTCTTAAATTCTTAAATTCTTAAATTCTTAAATTCTTAAATTCTTAAATTCTTAAATTCTTAAATTCTTAAATTCTTAAATTCTTAAATTCTTAAATTCTTAAATTCTTAAATTCTTAAATTCTTAAATTCTTAAATTCTTAAATTCTTAAATTCTTAAATTCTTAAATTCTTAAATTCTTAAATTCTTAAATTCTTAAATTCTTAAATTCTTAAATTCTTAAATTCTTAAATTCTTAAATTCTTAAATTCTTAAATTCTTAAATTCTTAAATTCTTAAATTCTTAAATTCTTAAATTCTTAAATTCTTAAATTCTTAAATTCTTAAATTCTTAAATTCTTAAATTCTTAAATTCTTAAATTCTTAAATTCTTAAATTCTTAAATTCTTAAATTCTTAAATTCTTAAATTCTTAAATTCTTAAATTCTTAAATTCTTAAATTCTTAAATTCTTAAATTCTTAAATTCTTAAATTCTTAAATTCTTAAATTCTTAAATTCTTAAATTCTTAAATTCTTAAATTCTTAAATTCTTAAATTCTTAAATTCTTAAATTCTTAAATTCTTAAATTCTTAAATTCTTAAATTCTTAAATTCTTAAATTCTTAAATTCTTAAATTCTTAAATTCTTAAATTCTTAAATTCTTAAATTCTTAAATTCTTAAATTCTTAAATTCTTAAATTCTTAAATTCTTAAATTCTTAAATTCTTAAATTCTTAAATTCTTAAATTCTTAAATTCTTAAATTCTTAAATTCTTAAATTCTTAAATTCTTAAATTCTTAAATTCTTAAATTCTTAAATTCTTAAATTCTTAAATTCTTAAATTCTTAAATTCTTAAATTCTTAAATTCTTAAATTCTTAAATTCTTAAATTCTTAAATTCTTAAATTCTTAAATTCTTAAATTCTTAAATTCTTAAATTCTTAAATTCTTAAATTCTTAAATTCTTAAATTCTTAAATTCTTAAATTCTTAAATTCTTAAATTCTTAAATTCTTAAATTCTTAAATTCTTAAATTCTTAAATTCTTAAATTCTTAAATTCTTAAATTCTTAAATTCTTAAATTCTTAAATTCTTAAATTCTTAAATTCTTAAATTCTTAAATTCTTAAATTCTTAAATTCTTAAATTCTTAAATTCTTAAATTCTTAAATTCTTAAATTCTTAAATTCTTAAATTCTTAAATTCTTAAATTCTTAAATTCTTAAATTCTTAAATTCTTAAATTCTTAAATTCTTAAATTCTTAAATTCTTAAATTCTTAAATTCTTAAATTCTTAAATTCTTAAATTCTTAAATTCTTAAATTCTTAAATTCTTAAATTCTTAAATTCTTAAATTCTTAAATTCTTAAATTCTTAAATTCTTAAATTCTTAAATTCTTAAATTCTTAAATTCTTAAATTCTTAAATTCTTAAATTCTTAAATTCTTAAATTCTTAAATTCTTAAATTCTTAAATTCTTAAATTCTTAAATTCTTAAATTCTTAAATTCTTAAATTCTTAAATTCTTAAATTCTTAAATTCTTAAATTCTTAAATTCTTAAATTCTTAAATTCTTAAATTCTTAAATTCTTAAATTCTTAAATTCTTAAATTCTTAAATTCTTAAATTCTTAAATTCTTAAATTCTTAAATTCTTAAATTCTTAAATTCTTAAATTCTTAAATTCTTAAATTCTTAAATTCTTAAATTCTTAAATTCTTAAATTCTTAAATTCTTAAATTCTTAAATTCTTAAATTCTTAAATTCTTAAATTCTTAAATTCTTAAATTCTTAAATTCTTAAATTCTTAAATTCTTAAATTCTTAAATTCTTAAATTCTTAAATTCTTAAATTCTTAAATTCTTAAATTCTTAAATTCTTAAATTCTTAAATTCTTAAATTCTTAAATTCTTAAATTCTTAAATTCTTAAATTCTTAAATTCATAAATTCTTAAATTCTTAAATTCTTAAATTCTTAAATTCTTAAATTCTTAAATTCTTAAATTCTTAAATTCTTAAATTCTTAAATTCTTAAATTCTTCAATTCTTAAATTCTTAAATTCTTAAATTCTTAAATTCTTAAATTCTTAAATTCTTAAATTCTTAAATTCTTAAATTCTTAAATTCTTAAATTCTTAAATTCTTAAATTCTTAAATTCTTAAATTCTTAAATTCTTAAATTCTTAAATTCTTAAATTCTTAAATTCTTAAATTCTTAAATTCTTAAATTCTTAAATTCTTAAATTCTTAAATTCTTAAATTCTTAAATTCTTAAATTCTTAAATTCTTAAATTCTTTAATTCTGATGTATCATAATTTTGAAATTATCGATTTTTTAAACATTGAATTTTATTGTTATTTCTGAGTTTCTGATTGTTTAAATTTCTGAATTTTTGCTTTTGATTTCTTAACATTTTCAAGCCATGAGTTTTTTTTTACCTTAGAATTTTTAATTCTTTTAATTTTTTTTATTTTGGAATATTGAATTTTGTGTATCTGTTATTTTTTTCTAAATTGCAGATTTAAAAAAATGGATGTTTTTTAAATGTGTATTTGTATTTTTAAATTTATGATGTTTTAATTTTTTGCTTTTTACTTTTGTTTTTATTTTTAGAATATTTGTATTGTTGAATTTTTAAATATCTGATTATTTTTATTATTGACTGTTACTTCTAGAAAATAAGTGAGAATATGCCAATGAGAAGGAATTTGCCTTCCAAACATATAAAAATTTCCCCCCAATCAACATTCTCAATCACGATAATTTAGAAATCTATTTCTAAATAAAAAAATGGATTCCGGATAAAAAAAATCGTATCACATCGTAATAATTTTTTTTAAAATTCGTGATATACAAGACACTTTAACATCTAATCGCCACTCTTACCTATCGATTTCGGAAAACAACCGTGCCCCCCCAACATTTTGGACTAGTCGGCGCCCCTGCTCATTGATGTTCTTTTGGGAGCCCGGAAGGAATTTTCTTCATCGCATTTCATCACTTCTTAGGTAAAGTAAAAGTAAATCTTTCCCTGTTCCTGAGGGGAACACCCTTGAAGAGTATCGGGGCCGGCATTTACAAAGCGGATTCAGTGGCAATTTCATTCTCAACTTAATGTTAACATGTTAAGGTTAATGTTAACATTCCATAGGTCGACTCCCTAAGGTGTCGTGATAAGGTCCAGTTTGTGACGATACACTACACTACCTTCCCTTTACTAAGCAATCGAATCCAGAAGGGAAAAGATCACCGATTGTGTTGGTCCGAGCCGGGATTTGAACCCCGATCTACCGCTTACGAGGCGGAAGCGTTACCACTGGGCTACGTGGCTCGGTCATCACTTCTTAGGGAATAAGAGAAAAGTTCAATTAAGAGAAATTTTATTTTGAGGTAATTCTTTGATGATCAATAAAATTTCAGATATCAGTGCAACAAAATTATTTTCAACTTTAAGTGGATCACACATTGTTTCACCTCTCCACGACTAGTAAATTACCCAATTCACCTCTCCAGGACGCAACCACCAACCATATTGGGTCATCTCGCGCCGAGCAGAAGCATCCACTTGTTGGTGAGATAACGTGTCTCCGAGTTGCGCGTCCCATTACGCAACGCTGTGCACGTTACCGTCCTGACCTGGCCGGTCGCACTGCCGCCGGCAAGGGTTCGAAGAACAGGTCCACCCTGAACCATCGCAGAAGAGGTCGCACCGCGCGCGACTAGATCCGACCAATTCCTTTCTCTTCTCGCGAAACAACTCGAAGATCTGGCTTTGGGCAAGGTTTGTCCACCAGCGGGTCCTTCTGAGGGTCTTGATGGCGTGCAGAATCGGCTGAAATTCAACGACCGTATACATCACAGCACAGGGCTCCTCAGCTCAACGACTTCTCCAACGACGACGATAATGGTAATGATGATGGTCACCAGTTAACAAGTGCATGCAGGAGAGTCTTGGTCGTCTTCATCGCGCTGCTTAAAACTGATCGGTATTTTTGCCAATCGTTTTAGACCAGGGCTGGGACACTCGAATGGGAGAAGGTCAGACATTGTCACAATTTCAAAAATAACAAAATTTAAAAAAATGAGATTCAAATCGGAACTCTTTGGTTACAATTTTGACTTGAAGCTTGTTGCAAATATGTCAAGGTAAAGAAAATAGTTGTAGAAACTCTTTCCTTTGAGTGCACCTCGTTATTTTATTCCGCAAAACTGATTCTCGCGATGGTATGGTGCATCACTAAAGCAGAAGAAGGAGGGTATAGTCAATTTATTACTTAACTATGTCCCTCGAAGCAACTTGCGGCGGAGGTACCGAAGATACCATGGTGAATGCTTAAAGAAGAAGATGTCTTATTCGCGGGAGATCGGGGAAAAAAGCGCAAAATTTGAGCGTACTCAGATGATAAAATTGAAATGCCATCTGCTCGAAGGACGTAATCATGATGATATAATTATCGTTATAATGAAATAGTTCGTTAGAAATTGAAGAGCTGGAAAATTGACGGAAAAAGTCTTTGGGAAAATCGAATTAACTAAGATTTTATTTTAATCTGTTCAAATTCTACATTGACATTAAAAGTTGCACTTTCAAAACAGCAAATTAAAATTTATCACACGAACTTCCACTCTAATAAACACAAACAAGTGATTCCATTCCAATACCCCCACAAAAAAAAAAAATCAGATCTGCACATTTAGTTGCGCAAAACTTTTTACCCTTTACTGTCCATTTCCGGCCCATTTAACTCTGCAGCACTTGGTTTCAAATTAACTTTTTTATTAACACTTGTTTACCCAATTACTTATTATTCGATGCGCACCGTCGCGCACGCACGTCCTTTGGGCTGTTGGATGCATGTTTGTTGCAACGACCGTACACCGGATTCGGCGAACCGTACTGAACGTCGGATGCTGGTGCATTAAAAATGATAAAAATAAAATTGCAAAAATGCACAGTGGGCTACACGAAACATTTTCAGGTTATTTAAACCACTTTTTTGTGAGATTTCAAATTCTATTCCAATAACTAAACCTGAAGAAGATCACCATTTCTATTTGAAACATCAGCAGGAAAAAAATAGATTAATTTGGAGTCATCATTTTGGGCTTCACAAAGAATTTGTAAATTTTATTTTTGAGCTTCCAAGGCTCCCAGAGCCCATAGTTAGCGAAAAGGTTAAATCGGCGTGCAAATAATGTTTATTGAAAAAGCAAGCAGCGAGCGCAAAAAAATATAAATATATAAATCCGTGCTCATTTTATCGCAACATCCGGTGCAAGTGCAGTTGGCCAGAGATCCACAAGAGGAGTGCCATATTGGTATGTCCAGCCCGGAACCTGAGGCCAATAAATGCTGGAAATGTGCGCAACATAGTTGTGGTTTTCCTTTTCTGCAAAAAAAGAGTATTGTCTTGCAATCGGTGAGAGGGGGTAGGGCAATTGTTTGAGGTTATTGTTGCCAGCAAAACAGGCTGAAATAATTAAGAGGAAGAAATTTAAAATGTCACTTCAATGATTTAATCCTGTATTGTCTCATAGCTTTTAGAGCAGTAATCTGAGTTATCTCTGCTAGTAGTGGGATAATTTCACAATTGTTTCATTTTTGGAATTGAAAATCGGTTGAAAATGTTTCCAGGATATCGTCGATAGAAAAAGGAGAAATCAATGAAAAAACTCGTTTTTTACACTTCTGTTGTGAAATTACTAACTTGTCCTAAAAAGCAGTACTGAAAAGTTCTCTTTGCTATTTTGTCTTGAAACTGTCATTCTTAAACGTCAAGCGGCCTACTTTTATCCACCAAAAATAACAGAATTGATAAGAAATACGTTTCAGTACAAGTGCTAAAAAGAACTACTTTTCTATCTAACTAATGATTCAGAACCCAGTTGAGTGCTGAATGTTTTTTTTCAGCACTTGTACAGTTATGTAATACTTTTTGATACTGTTTTGGAGTATAACACTGATGTTGACGGCACATAACATTCACGTGAGCAATTCTCTATCATTTTTTTTGATTTGGCTCAAACTTTGTGGGGGCCTTCCCTATGACCAAATAAGCTATTTTACGTCATTGGTTCACCCATACAAGTCTCCATACAATTTTGGCTGCTGTCCATACAAAAATTGTATGTAAATATTCAAACAACTGTAACTTTTGAGTGAATTTTCTGATCAATTTGGTGTCTTCGGCAAAGTTGTAGGTATTGTTGAGGACTTTTGAGAAAAAAATAGGTACACGGAAAAAAAATTACAGATTTTTTAATCAACTTTTTTTTTTACTAAAACTCAATTTCCCAAAATACGTATTTTTTGATTTTCGAGATTTTTTTATATGTGTTAGGGGACAAAAATCCGCAACTTTTGAGCCGTAGAGAAACATGGTCAAAAAATCTGCCGCCGAGTTATGATTTTTTGAAAAAATAGTGATTTTTGTAAAAAATCGAAGTTTCATGCAAAAACAAATATGACATTATTTTTTAATGCAAAATTGAATTTGCAATCGAAAAGTACTTTACAGATTTTTTGATAAAGGGCTCCGTTTTCAAGATATAGCCACCAAAAGTTTGATTTTAGCGAAATATTTGCAGTTTTTCGATTTTTAAAAATAGTGACCATGAGTGACCATTTCTAAAACTATTTTTTTTTGAAATGTTTTCAAAATTTCATAACTCGGCGGCAAATTTTTTGACCATTTTTCTCTATGGCTCAAAAGTTGCGGATTTTTGTCCCCTAACACATATCAAAAAATCTCGAAAATCAAAAAATACGTATTTTGGGAAATTGAGTTTTAGTAAAAAAAAAGTTGATTAAAAAATCTGCAATTTTTTTCCGTGTACCTATTTTTTTCTCAAAAGTCCTCAACAATACCTACAACTTTGCCGAAGACACCAAATTGATCAGAAAATTCACTCAAAAGTTACAGCTGTTTGAATATTTACATACCATTTTTGTATGGACAGCAGCCAAAATTGTATGGAGACTTGTATGGGTGAACCAATGACGCAAAATAGCTTATTTGGTCATATGGAAGGCCCCCACGAAGTTTAAGTCAAATCAAAAAATACAAAAAATAAAAATGGTCGGATTGGCCGATTTCGTAGAGAGTTGCTCACGTGTTTTTTTTTTTTTTTTTCAAAATATAACAAATGTCTCATCTGGTTACAAAACTTGTTTTCTTTCAGAACTTATCGTATTCTCCCAACTCGGTTAACCTTGTTGGATAAATGTTCGACTCGTGCTGAAAAAAGCTTTTTTTGCAACTTTTTGCATAAACAATTATGTCATTCTTTATAAGGTACCGTCCATAAACCACGTTTTTGGACACTTTTTAGAAAATTTCAACAAAAAAAAAACTCAAGCTCAAAAAGAAAAAAAATCTTCTCGGCAGTTGATTATTTTGAAAATTTGATCTATTAACATATATAAAAACTTGCGCTTTTTCATAAAAATAACCCACAGGAAATCTGTCATAGTGAATTATTTGCTCTCTCTTCTCATGTCATCAAGCGGTCATGGTCCGGAAATTGTTGGTTCAACCCTTTTCCTTTTAAATTTTTTCTTGCAATGCAATCAAACAGCCGTTGACAATGTCGCTAATTGTCGGTCAGAGACAAAATTGTCATACTCCTATTTCACAAAAAATGCATGAGGACAGTTTGGTTTCATGCAAATTTGCAGCAAAATGACATTTGGGTGTAGATTAGAATGTAGCAAAATGGGTGCCTCATGAGCTCATAGTCCGTGTTCCAGGAAACAACTTTGCCGAAGAGTGCGAAAAGATTCGTCCACTATTAATAATGTTTCAGCACACCTGAAAACTTCAACTTTTTCTTCATTTTCTTCTGGCAGCACTTGTTGTTACTGCAGAAAAGAACGAGGTAGGCGTCGCGACTCTCTTGCAATCAAGCAAGCTGATGGTTTCCAGGAGAGCTTGAAGAAAAAGTTGATGTTTTCAGCGGCGGTGTTATAGATTCTGTAACATTCTGAATATTTGAAGATTCTTTTCTTGTTTTATTTTTTTCTTGTATCATTTTTATTATTTTGATTTGCATTTTTCTCGTTTATCTTACTTGGTTAATTCTCGTTTTTTTTAAATAGCTTGTTCTACCACCTCCTATGACTTCTTTTTGCATTTTTAGCTTGTCTTATATTGTTACAGTCACTTTTTCAATTTTCGCATGCTTTTCACATGTTCTGCTATAGAATGATATCATTATCATTTAAATTGTAGAATTAATAAGTATACACAGCAAAAAAGTAGTTAGGCAGCTGCGTGTAAAAGGCTTGGGTGTAAAATAAATTTTGCATTACTTAATTTTCTGTAATATAACACACTGAAATATGTAAAAAAAATATTTTGGCGAGTTTTTCGATCGAAGCCAAGGTTGGGATGCAGAGGGTTACACAGGTAAAAATTATGTAAATTTGAAAGGTGTAACATTTAAAGTATTAATATTATCTCTAGTATGATGTAACATTACTTCAATTCAGACTGAAGAAGTGGCACTACAACGAAAACGTTACTTAATCCACCTTTAGGTGGTTGGTGCCTTCCTCATATTCATAAAGTCAATACATTCAGTAAAAATAGCAACATTCCCCCTTAACATGTTTAACAAATCAATTTTATTACTCATTTCTTTTGATATGGTTCGCAGACCATCAATATTTCTGGCTCATCGGCAAGGTCTGATAAAAAAAAACCTATCCAACGATAGTTCGTATGGAAGATTCAGACAATATTTTTATCACAATATCTGAAATCAAACCTCTGAAAAGTGTATAAATAACACTTAAGTGCCAATAACTTTTAATAGGGTTGTCAAATCCTTGATGTTTTAGGCTCATTTGAAAGGTCTTTCGATTATCTAACTAACGATGGGTCGCATGATAGACCCGGACATCATTTTTACTGAAATATCTGAGATCCGGCCTCCAAAAAGTGTATAAATAACACTTAAGTGTCAATAACTTTTGATAGGATTGTCAGATCCTTGATGTTTTAGGCTCATTTGAAAGGTCTTTTTAATACCTTTCTGAAAATGTATAACATGACAGGGTTTCTTACAAAAACCACCCTTTTTACAATCTTCCGGACATACGCCAAAATCGTTTTTTTAGCATAACTTTTGAAGTACTTTACTAAACTTCATAATTTTCAATAGGGACTTATGGGACCCCAAGACGAATCGAATGAGACCAAAACGGTCCAAATCGGTTAAGCCAGTGCTGAGATAATCGAGTGCATATTTTTTTTTTCCATAGTTTATGTTTATTTATTCACCGCCTCCATCTAAAATGCTCAGGCTGTATCTTAACACTAACTAATTCTAATTTTAAACACAGATTTGGTCACAGCATAATCGAAACAAGTACAGACTTCGTTGAATTTACGGAGACAAACATCGAGCGGGTTATAATAACCGTAGTCAAACAGATGCCTCAGAATCCACAATAAAGGACGTTCACTTCTGAGTCCTTGGCGCGCCGGTTCGTTGAAGCGTACGTTGCCGCGGATGCTGTCACAGTCGATGTTGCCTCGTAGCAGGTTGAACACGAAGAGGCGCTGCATCAGGATCCTACGCTCGTACGGTGGCAGGATTTGCGGGTTGGTCCATGGTAGCTTGCGTAAAGCAAACCTCACAAAGGCACGCTGTACTCGTTCAAGCCGTGCAGAGTGCGTTACGTGATAAGGCGCCCAGACTATCGCAGCATACTCCAGCACACTCCTGACCAGCGAAACGTACAACACCTTCAGAGCGAACGGGTCGTCAAAGTGGGCGGTGTTGCGCTTCAGAAAACCCAGCATGGCAAATGCCTTTGCAGTTGTCAGCGCAATGTGTTCATTGAACCTCATTTTACGATCTACCGTCACGCCTAGATCCTTGATCGATGTGACACGATCTAGAGCACGCCGCTCCACTGTGTACTCGAAGCGCAAGGGATCCCTAGAACGGCTGAACGAGACGACCTTGCACTTCTTCGCGTGCACCTTCATGCCATTCAAATCGCACCAGTTGAGAAGAGAGTTGATGTCCGACTGCAGCGCACAGCAATCGGCGTTGTTCTTTACTTTGCGGAACATCTTCAAGTCGTCAGCGACTGGTGCACAGACCCACATCCCTACACACACACACACACACACACACAGACATTTGCTCAGAATTTGATTCTGAGTCGATAGGTATACGTGAAGGTGGGTCTACGAGGTCAAATAAAGAAGTTCATTTTTCGAGTGATTTTATAGCCTTTCCTCAGTAAGGTGAGGAAGACAAAAAGTGATTTTTTTACTGTGTAGTTTAAATAAAAAAATTCAAATCAAAAAAGGTCCATCTTGAAGTAAGAAAAGGATACTGGAAAAATCCAACTCTTAAACGATCACTTATGAAACACACTTTAAAATAGCAATAGCAACTAAAACTTTAAAAAGTCCATCAACTTTGTAAAAGGCAAATATTTTGACAGGACTTCTGAATGGATAATCTCTAAATTTGCATTGATACATTTTTCATATGAATCGAAAAGTGGCCAAAGACAAATTTGTAAGATAACTATTGGCCAAGCTTTCTGAAAAAATGCACTGAAAGAAAAATGCACACTTTTTCTGCAAGATTTTTCAAATTTGAAAGTCAAATTTGAAGGTGAGTGCACGATTTTTTTTTTCGTTATTTTTTTGTGGAAATAGCCTGAAAAACTGTTCCGATTATTTAACGGAACCGTACTTTTGAAAAGTGGTCTAAACGTCACACTTTTTATTACCCGAGCGCGAAAATTTTCAACAAGTTTGTCTTTGACCACGTTTTGTCAAGCTTAACAACAAAAAATAACAATTTCTTAATTACTAACTCTATTCTCAAACCTCATTCTGGAGTACAAATGGCTGTATATACACAAAAATGGCTTATATAATACAATTCTAGTTTTTCAAACTTAGACGACGAGACGAAAAAGCTCTTGATAATAAAATCTATCCAAAAATCTGACGCAATAAAAATATTAACCACAAAGAGCTTACAAGGGCTCAATAAATCGCATCCATAACTCAACTATTAACCTAATTGATGGATGAGTTCAACTAATAAAGCTGTTATTCCATCCCATTTGATTACCTCTTCAATCTTAATAGGTCTCACTCCAGGCAACATGACATCAAAAAAAGCCCCAAATTACGCCATAACTGGTTCTTCGTATCCCCACTCACATTGCTTGCTAAAATCCCCTCCCATTTTCCAAGGAAATCGATTCCGTTCGATTGCCGTTTGGTTGCTGATTTGGCTACGCACCCACCCAAATCCGGTGGCCGCCGCACGTATGGTCTCTGGGTGATTTATGACGACCTCCGGCACGAGCGGTTAAACCCTTTTCCGGGCAAACCGACAGCAGCAGCAGCAGCTGTTGGCAGGGGTTGAGAAGAGGGTAAACGTCACCGCACCTGCTGATTTCGATGATGATGAAGGTACGGGGCGATACGCGGAGACCCTAGGGCAAGGGTCTCGAGGTTCAAAGCCGATCTAATCGAGGCTCATTTGTGTCCGCGGATTGGCAAGGTGAGGCTGGGTTGAGATTTGACGATGGGAATTGATTTGCGAGGAATTTGAACTTTTGCTAAACTGAACTGAACATTTAACAAGTTTAATTTTGAAAGGTTGAATGGATGGATATAAAAGTAATTACCAATGTACCAATTCTTTTCTGAATAGTCCTCATCAATACCTACAACTTTGCCGAAGACACCAAACCGATCAGAAAATTCGAATTTCGAATATTGTTTTTGTGTAGATAGCTGCTAAAATTGTATGGAGCCATGTATGGGTGAACAAATGACGCAAAATTTCTTCTTTGGTCGAACCCGAGCAGACGGAAATAACGTGGGAATAACATTTTTAGATATTTGAAAATACTAGGCCAATAACATTTTATGTTATTTATAACAAGAATTGTTATTCGCCGTTGTGATTTTTTTGTTATTGGTTTGTTATTGTAATAACAGACTAATAACATTTTAAGTTATTCTTCGAACAAATCTTTGTTATTATTTTTTGTTATTTTAACAACTAATCCGATCATCCTGATAACTGTTGGAGTTATTCTTCCATAACAAAAAATGTTATTCCACAGTTGTTTTGGCTTTCAAACAATATCAGACCAATAACAAATTTTGTTATGATAACATTAACTGTTATTGAATTCTTATGCAAAAATGGATTTTGAAATAATATTCCATAACAATTTCTGTTATTTTAACAGTATTTGTTATTGAAATGGCATGAATTTAGTTATTACCGTCTGATCGGGTTTCGTAATTAAAATATTGCTGTATCTCGAAGCCGTTGCATCGTATCAAAAAGTGGTCAAACACAAACTTGCAGGAAATTTGACGGGCTCTCCGAAAAAAAATACACTGAAAGAAAAAACCACTCCACTTTTATGAGATTTTTTGATTTTTAAGTTTAAAAGGAACAAGATCGGTTGACAGAATTTTGCGCGTCGCGTTTTTCTTCCTTCTTTGATAGAATAATTATTAATTTCTGGTGGTTTGTCCGTTCCGGATTTGTTTGAGTCGTATGAATTCCGCGGGTTTACCGGCGTGTGGATTTCGTTCGTTTCATTAGCTGGCGAATTGTGCGGATTGGAAATTGTCTTAAATTTGGAAGAAATTGGGTGCAAGTGTGAGGTGGTTGAGAGTTGCAATCCTTGTTCGCGTTTTGAAATTGTGTTTTTTTGCCATATCAGGCCTGCAATTATTATTCAATATTTAAACTAGCGTTTCAAATCTGTTCGATTTACTATTTTATTCAATTTTTTCTCTCTGATTCAGTTTTATTGTTTCATTTCCATAGTAACCTGAGTGAGGGTGTTGAGGTTTTTTTTTTTTTTTTTTTTTTTTTTTTAACGATTAATAGTAAGCTACTTTGATTGCTGGTGTTTGTTGGCGGTTTGCGGATAGCAGCTGGACGTGATCTGGTTCTTCAGGATTTTTTTTATCTATTTATTTTATTCTCGGTTTTTGTCCTTTTGGTGTGAATTCAAATACTTTTATTTTTTTTTATCCAGAATTTTTTTATATATATATATTTTTTTTAATTTGTCTTTTGACGTGTCTTTTGTTGAATTTTTTTTTTTATTATTATTATTTTTTCTCTTTCTTTTTGAGAAAATAATGGACTGTTCAAAGAAAATTTATAATCAAATGATTAGTGATCCAATTTGTACTCTCTCTATTCAACCTATAATTGGAGACGGAAATTGTTTTTTTTATGCCGTTTCTCATCAGCGCTTTCGAAATTCATCAAATTCAATCATTAAGCACGAGGCTATTAATCTGAGGCAAGCAGTTGTTGATTTCATTGAAGCAAATTTAGATGATTTTGAGAATTGGTTAGATGTGAATCCTAGTCAAAGCGAAAATTATTTGATTACCATTAGGAAAAATGGCCAAATGGTCTCTTCGGAGTGTATTGCTGCTGCTTCACGTTTACTTGACAGGAAAATTTGGATTTATCAAGTGAATTTACCACTCTTGAAATATGAACTTAATGATAACGGAAACCTTGATTTGCCCCCCATTTTTTTATTCTACCGTAATCTTCATTATGAAAGTGTTGTGAATTTGGATCCATCATCTTATGATATTGGTGTTATTTCTTCTACACTAACTGAAGTTGATGATATTGAATCTTGTGTTCATTCTGTTGTTGATAAAAATTTAAATTCTATTGAATCTTCTAAAGTTCCTTTTGACAAGGAAGATTATTGTTGGATTGATTTGGCAGATGTTAATTGGAAAGTTAAGATCGGTAAGAAAGGTAGCTTTGATGAAACTTTTGATATCTTATATAAACAATTAACTTTCGTTGGTTGCAAAGATTTTGCCTCTGCAAATGATTTGTATGATAAAATTGGATTTTCCAGAAAAATTTTGAACTGTGAAGATCTTTTTGAAATTTTATATTTGTCTGCTGTTTTGTCGAACAGAATTATTTTATTATTCAGCCGTACGGGAAAATGTCGTAAATTTCTTCCTTTGAAAAAGCAGGGAAAATGTATTTTTTTGTTTGTTGATGATTTAATGATGGAATTGGCCGAAGTAATTAGTTATAAACGTATTCATGACGTGAACAGGGAATCTTATTTCATTTCTTCTACGGTATATACTATTGGTGGAATTCTTTGCAATGAATTTATTATGCCTAAAAACGATAATTCACTTTTTTCTGCTATTTGTCATCAAATGAGTGGTTTTCTTCCATCTGAATCTTTATTTAATGAACTTGTTCTTGCATTAAAAGTTGATGTTAAAAATTCTGGTTTTGGCAATCTTCTTTCTGCTAACTTGAATGGTAGTTATCTTCAATTGCTTAATATTATTTGCAATATTATTAAGTCCAAAGTTTCGTTGTGGGAAAATGACGAAATTATCCATCAATTTATTCCTACTTGTATTGATTCACATGTTTATGCCAGCAATATCATTTTAAAAAAAAATGGTGATAATATGTTCTTTAATAGTTTGATTTTTGCAAATAATATACAACTGAATAATAAATCGACAAATGTTTCCATTAGTAGTTTAACTGATACTTCAATTCCGGTAGATGTTATTGATTCAAATGTAAATGATTATAATATTTTGAGTTCTACTATTCCTTCGGTAAATACTATTGATTCAAATGTTATTAATCCCCACCTTCGAGGTGTTATTTTTTTAAAAATTGCAACCCTAAATGTCAGGGGTTGTTGTTCACTTGATAAGAGAATTGAAATCAATGACTGTTTGTTATCTTTTGGAGTTGATGTTGCAGTTTTACAAGAAGTAAATTTGGATGGTAGTACCGCGTCATCTAATAATTATGATTGGTATATTTCGGATAGATCTAGCGCAAATAAATCCAGGGGCTTAGCTTTTTTGATTAAAAAGAATTCTGACTTTTTGTTATCAGATTTAAGAACAATAAACTGTAATATAATGTCTGGAAAAGTGTTGTGTAAATTTAACTCCTCTAGTTTACTTTTAGTTAATGTTCATGCTCCAAATTCTAACAGCAGTAATTTTTTCACAACACTTGGTAACTATGTGAACAAAAATCCGTTAAAGGATAGAATTGTTTTACTTGGTGATTTTAACGCTCATGTTGGAAAAGATGATTTGGAAAATAGTGAAAAGAAATTTTTTGGTGCTCATATTGGCCATAATTTGTGCAATGCAAATGGTGAATTTTTTAAAGCTTTAGTAATGTTACATGATCTAAAATGTTACTCGATGAATTTTAATGACTCTCTTTTAGTAACCTGGTCAAATGGTGTTTCATCTTCCCAAGTTGATCATATTGTGGCTTCATCTCGTCCCAGTTTTAAAATCAATCAAATTAAAGCCTTTTGGACTGAATTGAATGTTGATCATAAACTTTTATTTTGTAAATTAAAATTTGGATCTTGTCATGAAAAATGTAGAGATATGAAACATAAAACTTTGGTGGATCCCTCCTATTTGCAATTCAAGGAGTTTCAGGATAAATTTCATCTTAATTTAAAGAATTCAGAAAAATTAAATTATAATACTGAGGATGTAAATGTTGCTTATGACCATTTATCAAGAAAACTAAACTCAGCTGCAAAATCAGCTTTATCAACAGTTAACTCTAAATTAACCCCACTAAGAATGAAAGCTCTTAAAAGACTTCAAAAGTCTCAAATGAAAGCTCGATTCCAAAAAGGTAAAGGAATTGATATATCTTTTATGAGGCGGGAGATACAAATAAACAGACAAAGTTATAAGCTTGCTGTAAGGGATCATTGTGAAAAAATTGCGATTGATTTCTTTAATAACTTAAATAATTTTGAACCAAGTGAAAGAAACAAAAGAACTTACAAATTTTTGAAAAAATTTATTCATTCTAAAAATAATTTTGCATCTCCGGTTATTCCTTTGTCTCATTGGAATCGAGAGCTTGAAGTTACTTTAGGAAATGACATTTCTATTGAACCGGACATTGAGGTAATTGGTCAGGGACCATCTAAATTGGAAATTAAGGAGATAATTAATTCTTTGATGAATGGGAAAGCTTGTGGGGAAGATAAAATTAAAAATGAATATTTGAAATATGCAGATGATGAAGTTTTAGATGATATCTGGAAAATTATGTCAAATGTGTGGGCTAATAATAAGATTCCGGATGTATGGAGAAATTCAATTCAAATTCCAATCCCCAAAAAGAAAGGTGCAAAAGTAACTAATGAATTTAGAAGAATTACTTTATGCAATCTTGGGTATAAAATTTATGCTACTTGGTTAAAATCTCGATTGCATTCTTTTATTGGTGACCCTGGTTACCATCAGGCGGCTTTTATCAGGAATCGATCAACTGATGATCAAGTTTTTATAACTAGGCGCTTATTAGAGGAAAGATGGAACGCAGGTTTTAAAACGTTTGTTGCCTCTTTGGATATAAGCAAAGCGTTCGACAGAGTTGAAATTCATTGTATAAAAGATATTTTAAGAGAATTAAATGTTCCTCATCATCTAATTCAAAGAATTTGCAATGCTTTGAACTCAGAAAAAACGAAAGTTCTTTGGCAGGGAGTATTTTCTAGAGAATTTGTTAAAAATAGGGGCATTAAGCAAGGTTGCAGTATGTCTCCGTTTCTTTTCATTTTAATAATACAGTGGGTTCTGATTGAGGTTAAAAAAATAATTAAGAAACTGAATTTATTAGATCAAAACAATATGAAGCTACCTATTATCCTAGCTTTTGCTGATGACCTTTTGGTAATTACGAATAGTGTTAGAGATCTTGATCTAATAATCAAACATTTGAAAATGGCTTTTGCACGTGTAGGATTAGAAATCAATAAAGATAAAAGTAATATTCTTATCAGAGATCCGTCTAAAGATAGCATTACTCCTAATAGCCTTTTGTTAGACAATGAACCATTCCCTGTTGTAGACAAATTGAGGTATCTGGGTAGTTATTTAACGACTGATTTAGCAAGGCCATTGACCACACGTATCCGTTGTTCATCCACAATGAAAATTGCAAAAATGGTTATAGCTTTTTGTAAACGTTATAAACCTACTTGGCGTCTAGGTAAACTTATGTATAAAACGGTGATTTTGCCTTCTATGATTTACGGTTTTAAAACAGCTACTATTCTTAAAAGAAACAGACTTTCTATAACTCGTTTTGAAAATCAAATTGTGAGAGAAATTTGGGATTCATGTCGTGATAGACCTTCAAGTTCATTATCAGTATCACAATTATTGGATGGTAAAACTGCAGTAAAAATTATAAGAATTCTAAAGATTTGTTATTGGGCTCACATTCAGAGAAGGGACTCATTACATCCTTTGAAGTTAGCAGCAAATTTGTGTTTGAATAAAAAGAAAAAAGGCAGACCTTCATTTACTTGGCGTGATTCTATAATTGAAGTTTTTAAACACTATCCAGAGTGGGTTGAGAGTGATTGGATTGGTTTTGCCAATGATAAAAATTTAGTTAAAAGAAAAGCAGAACATATTTATCTAATCGAGTGTAGTGAGGAAGAGGATTTCGACAATAGTTTTGGACGCAAAAAATTTAAAAAATCATAAAAATGTTTCATGTTTTTTTTCATTCACTATTTTTTTGTTTGTTTTGTTTGAAGGAACATTTATTTACAGTTACTATCCTATTTTTCCATACTATATTTTGATTATTCCTAATTTTTACTTAACTTTATTGAAGTTTTATTTTTTGTTTTTTTTTTTTTTTTAATTTATAATGTTCCTTTATCAAATTAATGGCGTTATTTTAATTCTTTGTTTTATTTGATTTATTTTGTTCTATATTAATTATATATATATACATTTAGATATATGCATTTTATTTTCTTTCTCTATGTTTATGGTTCTACATGCTTCGATCTTGTTGTATTGGTTCATGATCAGGAACGTAATTCTAGTACTGCACCGCAAATTTTGCTTAGTAGATACGGTGCTCGGCAATGCTTACTAAATAGTAGCTGCACACTTATGGTAAATGTAGTGGTGATCCTTTCCGAGATAACGTGGTCATAACAGTGGTTGATTAAGTATGGCGTGGGAAAGATTGACTAGTATTATTTGCTTCCATTCGTGGTATGCGTATAAGAACGTTGGCCTAGTACTGCGAAATGCGCTTTGCCGGTAGGGGCTGAGGCTCTGGATGTATCGTTTTCCCCTGTACAGATACGGTTCTTGACTGTGTTCACCACACATTTACTGTTAATCTGCAGAAATATGCACAGTGGGCCTCTTTCCCGGGATATCGTGGTCATAACGACGGCATATTGCATCAGGTGTTATGAACGATTGACTAGTACTGGTAACAAACCTTTACAACTAGTATTTTCTTCATGGTTCTTGGTCGGCTACTCCTTTCATCAATTTCAGTAAATAGAAGTTTCATAGAAAATTTAATCTTATTTTATTTTCTTGGAGTTATAATAATGCCATAAATTTATTGTTATTTGTTTGTTTTAAATGTTGTATCTTTTTACAATTTAATAATTTGCTTCCTTCAATATTGTTTGGTATATTTAGGAATTATCAAAATAGTTTCTGCAATATTTTTTTTTTTTCTTTCTTTTTTATCATTTTCAAATTTAGTTCAATTTATTTTATTTACTGTAATAACAATTTTACATCTTGTGTGTTTAGCTGGTTCATAGAGTTTTGATGTTCTTGCAATTATTTCTTATTCATTTATTCATTTACTGCTAGGTAACAGAAGGTCCTTTTTTTTTTTTTTTTTTTTTTTTTAAAGGAAGTTGTAGTCTTTAGATTCTAAAAATGTTAAACTTACGAACCCAATCCTAAAAAAAAAAAATTGATTGTTAAAATAGTCAAACATTGTGGTCAATTATTTTGTAAACAGTACTTTTGGGGATGAATGAAAAATTATATTTATAGTTATCATAGTTTTGAAGTTACCAGAATGTGTTTTTAACAAAATCTTGGTGTAATTGCTCTGGTTGTTGTGTACCGTTACAAGATTATATTTGAAGTTTTTCGCGACCTTTTTGTCTTACTTTGTTTTTTTTTTTTTTTGTTTTTTCTAATTATGATTATGATTATTATTATTATTATTATTATTATTGTTTTACGTACACTAATTTTTTTGTTTGTTTTGGTTTTTTTGTTTGCTTATTTATGAATTCCTCAGCTCATTTCGGTGTAGCTCAGGCATGCGAGTTGAATTCAAAGCTAATGCCGTGAAGCCCTTATATGCTGTCTGTTTCCGGTGGTTTCGGAGTGCGCTTAATCATGGATTGGACGGCTCGTGCATTCCCTAGCAAGTCTGGCGTTCGTTGTTGTCATAAGCCTGAAGACGTTTGAAGAGAAGCTGGTTTTGAAGAATCTGGTGAGCTTGTTCCTTTTATAAGACATTCATTCTTTCATTTATTCTGACATACACACACATCAATCAAGACATCTACGCCAAATTATTACTATATACGCGGTAGGGTGTTCCTTTGGTCGTTCGCTGTGAGTTGTGGATTGCCTGCTTCTCTAATGAAGGTTCGACTAGGGGGGCATGCTTATTAATTTCTCGTCGCTCCATACCCTCAGTGACGTGATGGGAGCAAGGGCGTCTATGCGAAGTGTCCCTACACCTGCTACAAATTTCCGGCGCTTGGGAAGGGAAGCGGGAAACCATTTTGATCTATGCGCCGGTATTTGTAGCATTAAAATTCGTGCAAAAAAACTTATGCACGTGGGTGTACAGATTATGGAGTAAAAGATGATCGAATTGTTCACCTAGCGCTCACATGTGTTCCAGGACCAAGTTGCCTGCGGGTATGGGGATCATACATACATACATACATACATTTTTTGATTTTTAAGTTTAAAAGTCAAATTTGAAGGTGAGCCCACGATTTTTTTTCGTTCAAAATTTTTGTGAAAATAGCCTAAGATGTTACAAAAAGACTCACGAAAAATGCAGAATGGAGCAACTCACATAAAAAAATACAAAAATCATTTACTGAAACTGTTTTTTTCTTCTAAAGTGCTCTAAACGTCAAAATTTTCAAAAACTGAACACGAGAGTCGATTCTCCAGACAATTTACATAAAAGTCTCCATATTGATCATTGTCCTAAGTCCAATCCTTGTGAAGTTACAGCGGTTCTAAAAATAGAAATGTTGAAAAAATAGGTTTTTTGATGGTTTTTGGCAATTTCTATAAGACAGACTTGATTTTTCAGTCTCGAAAATATTTTTACCGAAAAGCTCGTCCAATTTCCCATAAGTTTGTCTTTGACCACATTTCAATTGGATGTATGGGCTTGCAGATATAAGCTAATTTACTATCCAGGTTACTTACTACACTGAAAAAATATTATGTTTTCAGTTATAAGCAATATGATTAGCTTATATCTGCAAGCCATGTTTTTATTTTTATTTCATTTTTTTAATTGTCTGGCTGAAGTTTAATAGCACTCTTCACATCCATTAAAAATCCACAATGTAACTTGCAACTTTTGTTTCATTTTTGTAACTTGATACCGTTTTTAATTAACCATTATGATCAATATCGAACTTCATTCGATTGCATTGGTGAAATTTTAAACCACCACCAAACATTGATTTTCTCTTGTGCACACGATGAAAACAACTAAAAAGAGCCTTTCATTACACCGAAGAAGCGCTACAATGACGCGAATGACCATAATTGGATTTTCCACATTGTTTTCCACCATTATTACACGATTGAACATAAAGGGCTGCAACACTCGCATAGTCACAGGATATTTTGTTTGCACCAATCCCATTACTGGACCATGGAAGGGCAACAGAACGTGCTCAAATGGTCTCCACCTGAGAAAACGAAAACTGCAATTATGGTAATGAAAAATTATGTTTGAATATTTCACCAAACATTTCGGGAAGTTACAACAAATTTAAAGACTTATTACATTGTCATCATGTAATTCTTCAGAAACTTAACATAAATGTAAGCAAACAATAGCATCGTTCAACGTTCGGAACTGTCAGTTTCCATGAACAGTCTTTGATGTGGCATGCTTCTCTTATTATTTCGGAAGAAATTACTCCCCAAACTCACACACACATCTGTCAATTACATGAACTTCCATGTGAACTTTCCTTTAGCGCTGCCTTATTGTCAGCGATTTCGCTGACGCCTCAATTGGCTCTTTAATAGCGTAGAAAAGTTCTCACGAGCTCGTCAAAAATTTGAATAATTCCTGCTTCCTCTCAAGCTGACTTTTGTGTCGTCATTACGGACGTCACGAGAGCCATCGAGCGCGAAACACGACGGCTCATCCAAAAATAGCGAAATTATTATTCAACTTTCGGTGACGACTTTGACGACGGTGACTGAAGCTGATGGGAAGAAGTGTTTGTGCAGATCGTATCATTTCTTGGTCGTGATTTGCAGCGCCAACGCTTGTTGAGACGTCGGCAGAGATCTGGAACGAAGATTGCCCAAAAAAAGGTTCCAAAGAGTTCCAATTTGGGGTGAGAGGTTTAACGAGTGAGACCTTATCGAAAATGGGGATACTTTTGAAAGTGTGGAAAACATCTTCAAAAAGCATCAAAATAATAAAATTATGAAAAGGTCAAAAACTCAGCGCAATATAGAGGAGAAAATCGTGACGTCAGAAATGAACTCAAATCACTCAAAGTTCATTTTGTGAGTGATTTTAACATTTTGACCTAGTTTGACAGCTACCTCGTTCCCAGGTTTTCTGTTGGAGAGAAAAGGAGGCGAATACTTTATGAAAATCATACCTGTCAAAATTCCTAGCCTCAAAATTTTGTCGCGAGTTGCTTTTCTCCTCTATTCAATAATCGAAATGAGATAACCTCAGCAAACTGAACAATTTAGTGAAAGCATCGCGGATGACACAATCGCTGTCAATGCATTTTAAATCGAATTATCATCGAGAGTCGCTGCTGGAATCGTTTGCATTTTTGCTGTTGGTCATCTTGAGCGGTTTAAGGCGCGGTGATAATTTGCAAACGGACATGACGGTTGTGCAATCCAGAGACAGGGTGTGGCGTCAGTCAGGGATTATGCAGCGAAAGGATATTGTCCTCGATTGGAGGATGGAAGAAGAGACTGGTTTTGATGAACCTGATCAATTATTCGGCTTTATATGGGACAAATTATGATAACTCAAATGAATTTGGTAAAGCTTGGCTCGATCCGTTAACCTTTATTGTTGCTCAAACATGGATAGTAAAGAAATTTTGAATTAAAATTTTCAAATTTTTCTATAGTTTCAATCAAAACTATGTCACTTCCGATTGAAAAGCTGATCTTTAAAAAGAAATAATACAAACTTTTCAAATCTGCAACAAATCAACAAAATCTCAGTTATGGATTGCAACAAATTTTAGGAGTAATTGAAGTAGTTCTCCATACCGATGCCTCTGAGCTCATTTCTACCAGGGGGATGCTAAAGGCCGCCATCTTGGGTGATTGAGATTAATAACGCGCGCAAACAGCGCACAGTGAAAACAAAAATATTTTTTATCAATAATTCAATTTTCGTTATCAGAATTACTGTATAGTAAAAGTCAAATTACACAGTAGTAAAGTTAAACGTTTCATGTGATAAAAGTACAACTTTAAATGAGGTCATCGGTCCGGTGTGTGCTTAAAATTCCCAACTTGAGTAGTTTATTTTGCAAATAACTTGATAAAAATCACCTCTAAAACAAACACTAACTTTTAAACGTACATTGCGGTAAAATATTACAAAAAAACAATAATTACTTTATTTCCATTTTATGCCTGCAGTTTTAGTACTTTTTTTACAGTGCGCAGTTGCTTTGTTTTGGTTCCGTAACGAACAGCTGTTCTTTTGTGCTGGCGCCGTAATTGACAGCTCCCTTTTGTTCTGGTGCCGAAGTTGACAACTTGTGTTGGCTGCGGGCGAGCTGCCTGTAGTGAGATATAGATGTCGCCCCCCTGATTTCTACAAAGCTTGCTGGTATTATAGTTAGCACAACGTCAACATTACACTTTTAAGTTTTTACTCACTAGACCACACACTCATTGACTCACTCAAATACTGAACCACTCGCTTACTCGCTCGCTGACTCATTCACTCACTCACTCACTCATTCACTCATCCACTTACTGACTCAATCACTCATTCACTCTCTCATTTATTGGTTCAAAAGACAAGAAATTCGTGACGTATTAAATGAAATCAATGAACCCAGTGATCTTTTTGTGAGTGACTTTTGATTGGTTTGACAGCTGACATTTACGTTCGCAGAGATTTTGCGTCTGACATCTTTTCCGGAAAAATATTTTTCTTGTTTCCCAACAACCAGTGTGGTTGCTGGTTCTACGATTGTTTTGGGCAAAACTCCGGTGATAGAAACTTGATTCAACATTTTCAAATAACCACGAAAAATCTAACACCCAAAAATGTCAAAATTCCTAGCATAAAAAAAATGATCGTGTAAACATTTTCCCCTGTATTACTCACTGTTAGGGTAAGTAAATTTTCACGAATCCGCGGAAACGTGGAATTCATGAAATTTGAAGATTTCCGTGAAATTTATCAATTTTCTCTAATCAATTCTTTGAAATAACAACATAATAAATATTTAATTCATAAGGGCTTTTTAAGTAAATTTTATTAGTTTTCAATTAAGGCGTGATGTGAACCATTTGAAGAAATGTTAGCCAGACATATATTAACATAAAATTGATACAACATTTACTGAAAAGTGAATGCTGCGAATACTTAAATGATGTTAACAAAACTCAGTCAAATAAAAAAATATATTCTTGGAATCATCAAGTTATCTCATAATCATATCATCAATCATTTGATTGCAGTTATTCTTTTATCAAAAAGTTTTATTTTTTACAAATTATGGCTTGCTCAACCAAAACATGTTAAAATTGATCGAACAAGTTGTCGTGACTTTCGCAAGATCGAAACATCTTTTATATGTAAAAAGACAAAAATGCACGGAGTTTTTCGGTTTTAATTGAATATCTCAGGATTGAAATCGAACTTTGGGGATCTGTGAAGGTCAAAAGGTGAGGCATTGTTCACAAAATGGCGTTCTAAACTCAATTTGGCCCAAAATGCGCGTACTACAAGTTAGCTCGACAGCGACGAAATAATAACACACGTCTTTTCATGCCCAAACAAAACACACGACTGATTTATATCTTGTTTACTCACGCACGCATTCTCAACTCCTCTCTTGGCTGGCCTGCTCTCGCATTACGCATTACGCATTACTCTCTCTTCTCATTCTCTCTTTTCTCTGCCACACTGATAAGTTTTTGAAAGATTGCACAGACTTTTTGCCTTCCTCACTGAGGTAAGGTTATAATCCTGCTCGAAAAATGAACTTTTGAAAACAGCTCGTAGACCTATATTCATGTATACCTATCGACTCAGAATCGAAAACTGAACAAATGTCTGTGTGTTGGTGCTCAAAATTCTTGACAAGTTTTCTCGGCACTGGCTGATCCGATTTGAGTCAAACAAGTTGCATTCGATCCGGTTTGGTGCCCCATACTCATTGGACTCATTGGAATTGTTGAATTGTTTGAAGATCCGATAAGTAGTTCAAAAGTTACGTATAAAAAAGTGTCAGAGTTGCGAATCGGGTGCTGGAATTTTGATGCCGGATCTCACTTGAATGTATGTAAACTTTGTCCGGATCCATCATCCGACCCATCGTTGGATCTGGCAACCCTGTCTCAAGTTATGATCGCTTAAGTGAATTTGTGTATTTTGTTTTTATTGAGAAATAGATGGAATTTGAGTCCAAACCCATCATATCACCAAATGTTGATAAAAAGTGAGGAAGGCACCAACCACATAGGTGGATTAAGTTAGTTTTTCTTAGTTAACTTACTACATGTAATATTTTCATTCGCTGTAAATTTACTTCCTTTTTATTTGAAAGGCATAAGTTTAAAAGAAATTAAAAGATTCAGGTTTGGTTTATTCAAGAATGAAAAAAAATTTATTTTTGATCTTAAAATCACCTTTTAAAAACATTTCAGATTTTTACTGAGTCCTGTTTAATTTTCAAGATATTTGATTTTTTGGTCGATGGTCCCCGTGGTAGTCAAAAAAAACACCACAAATTTTTCTGTTTTGAAATTGAACAAAATTTTGTAGATTTCGTTACAGACTAAGTTGTTTCTGTTTATTGATAAAGTTTTTGAAAAGCGAGATGAAAACCTTAAAAAATATATTTAACTGGGTTAATTGTCGCAAAAAAATCAAATTATTTTAATCATAATGGCTGAAATATGAAATATGACATTCAATAAAATGTTAAAAGGTAAAATAGAAGCAAATCAGCGAAAACTTTTAACTATAATAGTCGAATATTAAAAAAATAGTTAAATAATAAGAATAAAAATAAATGCGCTACATTTCGTTTAAAATTTATATAGAGCCCATCCATAAATCACATGGAAACTTTCTTGGAAACAAAAAAAAGTTTGTTTTTGTGTCACGTTCAAATTTAGAGAACATTTTTATAAGTTTATTTAAAAATAGTTTACAATGAAGCGTTTTAACCAGTAGTAGTAGTAGTAGTTTATGTAATTTAACATAATATTTGCATAGTAATTTTAACATTTTTCACGTTGTGTGAGATTTTCGTGAAATTTGGTGTCTTGAAATTAAAGTCCTCGTGAAATTTTCAATTTTTTTACGTAAAAAATCACTAAGCCTACTTACTGTGATATGGTTACATGAGAGAAATTAAACAAAAACCAAAAAAGAAGGGTAGCTTTTTTCCGGAAACGTAGATTTCAGATATACTGCAAGAACTGAAGACACCGGCCTTCAACTGTATTCTGAAAAGCAGACTGAATATAAAACGGGACATTGAACGAAAAAAAAAAATGCTGAGGACACCATAACGATCAAAATATCTTGTGATTATGATCACCACCAAATGAACCAGAAACCTTTAACGGTGCACATCTACCAGAGCTTTTTGCACCGAGATTTCTGTTACACACAGATAACAAAATTGACTATTTTTACAATCACATTGTTGCAGATTTATATTTTCGGACTAAGAAGATATTTTTTTTTTCGCTGCTGTGCATTTAAGTTTAGTTTAGTTTTAGTTTTATGATTATGTTTTTTGCGATGTGTTCCTAAGATGGTGACTATTTTATTAAACATATTCTAATTTGAATCAAATCTGAAAAATTATTCTTGATATCGACTGAATATGATGAAATCCACTTTCATACAAGGGTCCTGATTGCTCCAAAAAGACTCAGTCACTCGCGAGCACAAATCTAGAGCGACGAAAAACTGCTCTGATGTATTCCCACCGTTTGTCACTTCCAAACCAATCGCTAACGAACATTCTCTCTTTGCTCTTCCTCTCATTCAAATCGGGTAGTAGAGCGAATGGTTCGGAGAGACCGATTTCGTTAAGTCGCTCAATGCTGAATGAGAATACTTTGCGATCGGCTTAGCTTTGATCCTTTAAGAAGTTGCTTAAAATCAATGATATCAATAATATTTTGCAATTTTGTAGTTTACACAACATCAAAGACACATTTGGCAGCAATTTCCACCATACCAAATTCTAATTGACGGCAAACTGTCGTAGTGCAGGCCAAATGAGCACCGCGCTAGTATTTGTTTGGCTCTCTCCTCTCTGAGCACATTCGTGTATGATTCGGGTTGACGGAAGGAGTAGAAAAAAAAATCACGAAGTATTTGTTCCGCTGAGTGAAGCGATTGAGCAAGCCACTGGCAGAGAGCGGGTAGTGTTCGCTCGCGAATGGTTGCCTGCTCCAGTCGGCAAAGATACATTCGGTGATGAGTGAGTGATTTCTGATTTTTGAACTGAAAATTAGGACCCTTGATTTCATAGAAAAACGGATTAACCTAATCAATCTGAAAATTTCCTGATACAGATTTTTGAATATTTAAATGCCCATTTTCTATGCACTGCCAACTTATTTTTATAAATGCTTGTATGAAAAAACTATAACGTAAAATAGCTTCTTTTGACGCGCATGGAAATCATGGACAAAATTTAATTCTTTTTAAAAAAAAATATATAAAGAAAACGACTATAAAGTTAAATCCAACGATTTTTTTCCCCAAAAAATCACACCAACCTCTCAACCAACAATCGGTGGCACATTGCACGTGTGCTGCTAACCACCTGCAAAAGTCAACAGTTGCAGAGTTCACACGTTCGTCCCAAAAGCCAACAAACGGGGCAGGGGGGCGCCAATTCGTAATACAACCGCAGAAGCAACAAGGCGGCGGCAACGGCAGAGGTGTTGTATAACTAATCGTCCGCAAACTGTTTAGCTGCTAATACTCTCGCTCGCTGCGAAGCTCGTCAGCAAACCTTTGTCACCCGAGAGACGCGCGCACTCTGCAAATCTGCCCATCAACTCCTCCAATATCCAGGCGCGTTTCGGCGGTGCCATCTTGTCACAAACGGGGTGTTCACAAATGTGTTCAAAAAAACTTTAAGTTTTTGAGTTTTAACATGAAAAAACAACAAAAATGGAAATTAACACTTTATGATCCCAAAACTTCACATGAAACAAGACATCACAACGTCCTGGCAAGTTGCAGAGTTGCCACAGTCGAAACAATTACCCAAACCCTTTTGGCCGAGGCTGAGGGGGACGGTTCCCGCGCCCCATCGACGTCAACAGACCGACGTCAACCGACTGCTCGTTAACGGCTGGCTCAATGATTAATGAACTGTGACTTTGGTAATAGGAGTTCGTCCGGACCGCGTCCGTTGCAGTCCGACTGACTGTGTGACTTTGGGAGACCTCCTCATCGTCGGTGGTGCTGATGATGCTGTCGAAGGTGTTGATTTGGTGGTGAACTCCCGCAAGCTGGGCAAAGAGTGGTCCGGTGGATTTGGTGGATTGTACAGTTGACATTTGACCTGGAGAAGCGGTGATGGTTGTGCCTTTCACTGACCGTGTTAGACTAGTTCAACTGTTTACCTACGAACTTCTAAGAATATCAAATCGAAATCTTATCGGAACTCAAAACATTTTTTTATTTTTTGTAAAGCCAATTTTGGAGAGAATTACTATCCTTGACATTTCATAGCATCGGTCTTACATCAGCGCACTCGGCTCGCAAAAGTCCTTCCAGAAATGGCTAAAATTTAATCTTCATCAGGGATTATCCCACAAAAAAAACCTCTGCCGCGCTCTGTCAATCCCAATAATTGAGACATCTGTTGTGTGTCGCGTGGCCTCACGGGTCGAACAACAGAAAAAAGCGGTCTCCCGCGACTGCAAACAACCACAAACAATCAGATAAATTCCAAAAACAGTAATCGCACCAGCCAGACGCGTCTGCCAATCACGGTGACGGCGGTAGTGGACTCGCGGCTCAGATTACGCGATTTTTCTATCACTTTCGCCGACGCCATCGTGGAATGTTGTCTCTTCTTTCTGGAATTGTTGACGGTTTGGGATGGAAATTTTGCAACCAAAGTCAGTTTTTTAAACAATAATTTTCACCTGAAAAATACACAAAATATATTGAAATATTTGAATTAAATTAAAATGATATGATATCATTATCAAACAAGATTTTGTCCATCCCTGCTTAAAAAAAACTTCCAAACAAGACAAACAGAAAAGATGGATTTGATCAAAAAGACCCTGAATGTCCTCTCGCTAAACAATTTTCCATAATTCAAAACGTTTAAATTTTTAGCAAAATGACTAAGATTCTGACTGGTCTTATTTGTCTAGACTTCTTTAGTCATGAATTACATCATAACAAGAAGAAAGTTTCTTGTTTCTTGTTTCTTGTTTCTTGTTTCTTGTTTCTTGTTTCTTGTTTCTTGTTTCTTGTTTCTTGTTTCTTGTTTCTTGTTTCTTGTTTCTTGTTTCTTGTTTCTTGTTTCTTGTTTCTTGTTTCTTGTTTCTTGTTTCTTGTTTCTTGTTTCTTGTTTCTTGTTTCTTGTTTCTTGTTTCTTGTTTCTTGTTTCTTGTTTCTTGTTTCTTGTTTCTTGTTTCTTGTTTCTTGTTTCTTGTTTCTTGTTTCTTGTTTCTTGTTTCTTGTTTCTTGTTTCTTGTTTCTTGTTTCTTGTTTCTTGTTTCTTGTTTCTTGTTTCTTGTTTCTTGTTTCTTGTTTCTTGTTTCTTGTGCCTTTTGTGCCTTTTTTGTCTTTTTTGTCTTTTTTGTCTTTTTTGTCTTTTTTGTCTTTTTTGTCTTTTTTGTCTTTTTTGTCTTTTTTGTCTTTTTTGTCTTTTTTGTCTTTTTTGTATTTTTTGTCTTTTTTGTCTTTTTTTGTCTTTTTTGTCTTTTTTGTCTTTTTTGTCTTTTTTGTCTTTTTTGTCTTTTTTGTCTTTTTTGTCTTTTTTGTCTTTTTTGTCTTTTTTGTCTTTTTTGTCTTTTTTGTCTTTTTTGTCTTTTTTGTCTTTTTTGTCTTTTTTGTCTTTTTTGTCTTTTTTGTCTTTTTGTCTTTTTGTCTTTTTTGTCTTTTTTGTCTTTTTGTCTTTTTTGTCTTTTTGTCTTTTTTGTCATTTTTGTCTTTTTTGTCTTTTTTGTCTTTTTTGTCTTTTTTGTCTTTTTTGTCTTTTTTGTCTTTTTTGTCTTTTTTGTCTTTTTTGTCTTTTTTGTCTTTTTTGTCTTTTTGTCTTTTTTGTCTTTTTTGTCTTTTTTGTCTTTTTTGTCTTTTTTGTCTTTTTTGTCTTTTTTGTCTTTTTTGTCTTTTTGTCTTTTTGTCTTTTTTGTCTTTTTTGTCTTTTTTGTCTTTTTTGTCTTTTTTGTCTTTTTTGTCTTTTTTGTCTTTTTTGTCTTTTTTGTCTTTTTTGTCTTTTTTGTCTTTTTTGTCTTTTTGTCTTTTTTGTCTTTTTTGTCTTTTTTGTCTTTTTTGTCTTTTTGTCTTTTGTCTTTTTTGTCTTTTTGTCTTTTTTGTCTTTTTTGTCTTTTTTGTCTTTTTTGTCTTTTTTTGTCTTTTTTGTCTTTTTTGTCTTTTTTGTCTTTTTTGTCTTTTTTGTCTTTTTTGTCTTTTTTGTCTTTTTTGTCTTTTTTGTCTTTTTTGTCTTTTTTGTCTTTTTTGTCTTTTTTGTCTTTTTTGTCTTTTTTGTCTTTTTTGTCTTTTTTGTCTTTTTTGTCTTTTTTGTCTTTTTTGTCTATTTTGTCTATTTTGTCTTTTTTGTCTTTTTTGTCTTTTTTGTCTTTTGTGTCTTTTTTGGCTTTTGTTTTTTGTGTGTCTTCTGTGTCTTTTCAAATGAAATCAAATGAAATCAAATGAAATCAAATGAAATCAAATGAAATCAAATGAAATCAAATGAAATCAAATGAAATCAAATGAAATCAAATGAAATCAAATGAAATCAAATGAAATCAAATGAAATCAAATGAAATCAAATGAAATCAAATGAAATCAAATGAAATCAAATGAAATCAAATGAAATCAAATGAAATCAAATGAAATCAAATGAAATCAAATGAAATCAAATGAAATCAAATGAAATCAAATGAAATCAAAAGAAATCAAGGTCGAATTTGGTTAAATGAAGTTAAACATGATAAAAAAAATTATAAATAATATTAAAAATTTACTATTTTATACGAATTCTACAATCTTGTCCACAACCTTGCTTATTCCTTTCTAAACAACCACCTTGATCATAACCATAAGCCGCAACATATAAATTGTCCGTAATGAACACTTCATCCGTGGATCATCATCACGTTATTCCTCCCTAAACAGTCGAGCTCAACAAAAGCCACAAGAGTGATGCAAAGTTCTTCGTCGTGTGATGTTTTCGAACACCTTCATTTTGTGCATCCTGTTGAAGCTGCTGCTACTCTGCCTTTAACTTTCGGACGACTCAATTTCAGATTGGCTACGCCTCAACCAACTTTTACCCCTAGCCCTAGCCAGTATCGATTTGAGCGGGAAGCTTTTATTAAACGCTTTACACATCATACGAGAACCATCAGCGTCGTCGTGTCTTCCCCCTTAAATCGACGAGTGAGGGTGATTGAGGGTTAGGTTATGTTCAATGATGCAAATTTGAGCGTGTGAGAATCAGTCGTCTTCTTCTGCTGCTGCTTATTTCGTAAGATTTACCTTTTTTTTGGTAGCTCGAGGGCGATACTTTGATTAACATCCACCCCCTCTTGGAGTCACGTGACGATCCTCCTCCCCCTTTACGAAGTATTTGAAAAGTTGGGACGAGACTTCAAGCAAGATGGGACGAGCGGTTTTAAAGTTTTATGTTTGGTCGCCGCAACATTCGGCAACATTTGGCAATTTTGTGGGTACGAGATTAATGGTGTTCGTAAAATGGAATCAACGGTTGCTCGCAGCTTCTGTCATGCTACTGAATGTTGTACACAGCTTGGCGGGTGATCTGCAGATACAAGGACAACCATGATGTGTGAGAAAACTATTTTAATTTAATTGGTTAAAAAAAGTTATGGATGAAAACTAAAATGAATCAATCCAACTCTTCTGTATTCAAATTCAACATCAATTCAACCCCAATTGAAAAGTACTGTCAATAACGATAAGCCCATCTCAACATACTAAAAAAACACTTTCAGAGAAAATCGAACCAATGCCAATCAGGCCAGCAAAAACTATGGTACAAATAAAAGCCACTTTTATTCAACCCCCCCCCCCCCCCCCCCTTTTATCTGAGGGTTCACTAGAAAATGCTCTCGCTCGGCATGGCTTTGGCTGTGGTGAAATCCCGTTTTATGATGTCAAGCTCACGCATGTGATAGATAAAAGGCGAATAAATCCAACGCTGATGGAAAAGGGGTTTTTGTGGAAGGTTTATCGAAATTTAAGGGCAGATTTTTTAAAAGAAATTTTGGGACAGAATTAAATTGATTTAACTTGATTGATTTAGCACAGCAAGAATACCATTTAAAAAAGCTCAATCAAAGAATTGTAAAACCTAAAATAATTACCCGATGATTTAAATAATCGCGTAAAAAAGAAATTTTTGCGGTTGGGAGCGGCCGTGGCTGACTGGTTACGGTGTTTGCTTTGTAAGCAAATGGTTCTGGGTTCGATTCCCATCTGCTCCCAACGAGAAAGTTAAGAACACAGAAATTTGAAATGATGAATATGAACGAAAAACCAAAGTCGCTCGAGGCGGGGTTCGATCCCCCGTCCTTTGGATTGGTAAGCAAAAATGCTAACCACTAGGCCATGACGACTTGGTGAGCATAGACTGGAATTAGGAATACTGTTACAACCAACCCGCAACGCCTTTCGAGGTGTATCCTAGGGTTCTACCTCTCCAACTAACATTGAGTCCAAAACCTCCCTACAAACATCTATACCACTAAGGTGACGTAGGGGTCCTTGCGCACTTTAGATAGGTGTTTACTAACGATCCTTCCCAATCCCTGAGGATAGCTTGGACCCGGCCAGGACCCCCTTATGCCCTGGGTTGTATTACACACTCATCAAAAGATGAAGACATGGTATCTCCCGTGTTGGATTATTGTTCCGGATGAGGGTCTAACACAACCACACCAAACAGTGGGATAAGCGTTGTGGAGCCTTCCGGTGGTGGGGCGTCCTCCAAATGCTAATGCTAATGCTAATGCTAAAAAAGAAATTTTTGCGGTACTGCATATTGGAATGTCACAAAAAATCTAAGTATTTTTCAAGGTTGTTAACGATAAAATAATCGAGGTTCGATAATGATAACGATAGTCGGGACGATAACGAATTTCTATCGTTATCGTTATTCCGATAATTCTATCGGCGATAATTTTATCTTCGATAATGGACGATAACTTATACTTAATAATTTTTTAAAAATTGACTAAAACTAACCAAATTTAATAATGTTGAATTTTAAAGGATCCTTTTAGTAAATATTTTTTTGATAATATAAAATGTTTCAAAGCATAAATACTAAAAAAATCATATAATACCGTATTTTTTAAATGTACAATTTTTTTTATAAATTGCAATATGGGTATCATGCGATTCGAATTTTTACATGCATTTTCACTGTTTTAGAGTTTTTTGAATGAAATACAAAAATTTTCACTCAATACCGTATTTTCTCGAAAATGCTCATATTTTTATAATTCGCAATATGGGTATCAAACGATTCGAATTTTTGCATGCATTTTCACTGTTTTAGAGTTTTTTGAATGAAATACTGAAATTTTCTCAAAATACCGTATTTTTTCGAAAATACTCAAATTTTTATATTTATATTCAAACGATTCGAAATTGGAAATGTATTTTAACTGTTTTAGAGATTTTTGAATGAAATACTAAAATTTTCACAAAATACAGATTTATTCGAAAATACTCATTTTTTTATTATTCGCAATATTTTCAAACCATTCGAAATTTCGCAAGGTTTCTAATTGTTTTAGAGGTTTTTTGAATGAAATACTTAAATTTTCACAAAATACCGTATTTTCTCGAAAATACCCAATTTTTTATGATTCGCAATATGGTCTTCAAACGATTCCAAATTTTGCATGTACCGTCATCAGGGGTGACATTGGGTCTGGGGGGTGAGATTGGGTCATACAAATTTCAGCATTTTTGTATGACCCAATCTCACCCCCCAGACACAATGTCACCCCTGATGACGGTATTTTTTGAATGAAGTATCGGGTAGCAGGTAAAATTTCATTTCACTTGATACCCATATTGCAAATTACGAAAAAATATTGTATTTACGAGAAAATACGGTAATTTGTGAAAACTTTTGTATTTCATTCAAAAAACTATAAAACAGTGAAAATGCATGCAAAATTTCGAATCTTTTGATACTCGTATTGCCAATTATAAAAATTTGAGTACTTTCAAGAAAAAAAAATGTACTTTTTGTGAGTTTTTAAAAGTATTTATACAATGAAACTTACCATATTATCAAAAAAATATTTACTAAGAGGAAGCTTAAAAATTCAACTTAATTTGGTTGGTTTTAGTAATTTTTTTAAATATATTAAATATAAGTTATAATCCATTATCTATTATAAAATTATCGCCTATAGAATTATCGGAAAAACGATAACAATGACGATAGATTATCGTTATCGTTAGACGATAATATTATTGACAAAAGTTCTATCGATTAACAACCTTGGTATCTTTCAACGTTCCTAAACATGTGGTTTATAACTATCAACGCAGAAAAATGCATTTCAAATCGTTTTAAGTTAGTTGATAATTTTAAAATCGGGCCGAAAAATCAGACGGGCAAAAATATATTTGCAGAAAACATAATTTTGGTTTTTTTTTGTTGATGCCCGGACAGGTGGTAATAACAAAACGAAGGACATTTCAATAACAAATTTTGTTAAAATACCATAAACTTTTATGGAATCGGTTTGCTCTAAACATCTAGCAAGAAAAATAATAACTCTTTCTAAAATCATACAAAAAAAAATTATTGGAATAGTCTCGGATTGAATAATAGAGAAATATTAGCATGAGATATTCCAATTATACCTGGTTATGTTATGATATTGGATTTGTGTAAAATCCAACAACATTATTCATACTTCCTACCTACAATATTGTACACATTCCAACTTCCTAATAGAAGCCAGACTGAAAATTACAATTATTTTTATATGTGTTAGGTAATATTTGAATGAACCCTTTCGTTTTACTGCCTGCTTAATACATTTTAAAATAGAATTCAGGCATCATTCTTTCTCAATAAAATCCCATTGAAATATCTCACAGGGTAGGTTTAATCCGGGACCGTGGTGTAGGGGTAAGCGTGATTGCCTCTCACCCAGTCGGCCTGGGTTCGATCCCAGACGGTCCCGGTGGCATTTTTCGAGACGAGATTTGTCTGATCACGCCTTCCGTCGGAAGGGAAGTAAATGTTGGTCCCGGACTAACCTAAAAAAGGTTAGGTCGTTAGCTCAGTCCAGGTGTAGGAGTCGTCTCCCTGGGTCCTGCCTCGGTGGAGTCGCTGGTAGGCAGTTGGACTAACAATCCAAAGGTCGTCAGTTGGAATCCCGGGGTGGATGGAAGCTTAGGTGTAAAAAGAGGTTTGCAATTGCCTCAACAATCAAGCCTTCGAACACCTAGTTTCGAGTAGGAATCTCGCAATCGAGAACGCCAAGGCAATGCTGTAGAGCGAATAATTTTGATTTTTGGTAGGTTTAATCATTGAGTTTGTTATTATTTCTCTGTTATTGGATTTTCTTGTAATAGTTTTTGATAACAAACTGAGTTTTTTTTAAACAAATCTCTGTTTTTTTTTAAATTTTTTTTTAAATGAAACTCCTGACAATAACAGAACTTCAACTTTTCCAGCTATTTCCACCTGCTCGGGTGAAGCCGACTTGTTGAATTGTTGCACCTGACCGATCTCCTGGATTGACACGTCTGTTTTATCTAAATTAATTAAATCCTCTAACGAAATTCTCCGTCCTATCGGGCATTGCCACGCCCAAACAAACCACCCAACTGCAACCCATTATACAACCCCTCCTTCCAGTCCCCCGAATTTAAGCGTCGATTCACACGAAAACGTAAAACCATCGAAATTGCAAATTGCAAGCCCAGGGAGGAGGAGGGTGTGGCATTAGGGTGCGGTTTTATTGGACGCTTTTGCTAAGCCGCAGGATTTCGCAAAATGGTTAGCATCCGCTTAATCCCACCTGCCTTCCTTTCCCCTTAATAGATACTGCTAGAATGAAAATTGCGCATTTTGGTCGCGGTTTTTCTGGCGAGATTGTGGGTTTTTTGCCTGTTGCTGACAGTTTGGCATGGTTTGTTACAGAAAGTTAGTTTGTTAGTCCCTTTAACTCAAATCCTTAATGATTTTTGTTTGAAACATTATTATGCGAGTTGAGCATTTCATTTTGAAGTTAAATCAAATTGGCATAACCTTTCCACAAAAATTGCACTTTGCTCAACAATTTTTGCTCACGTGCTTGAACTTTTTTGTCATCGTCGTCAAATGCCGTGTATCAACATGCAATTATAATTTGATTTTTTACCCCTATCATCAAACCATTATTATGTTACTCAAACGGGGGGGGCGGGTTTGTGGAAAAGTTTCGCAACCTAACCTATAAACCGGCAACCTAACCGCAGCCCTGACTGACTGACGGTAATTTTTGGTCACTTGTATGTGCTGCGACTCTGTATCAACTGATGCTGCTGCTAGTGAAAGGATGTTGCACACTGCCTTTGATGTGTAAAACTGCGTGAAATTGCCATTGGCCATACCAGCCTGGTCAAGTGTAGTTTCGGGGGGACTGGAGTAGTTGATTGAATGGATGATGCTGCTGCTGCTGCTGTGATGATTGATCTTGGGGGTTGAGCAAGTGGTGACAGAAGGTGGCACAGTTAAAAGTTACAGGTATCTTAAGATTTTGTGTTTTTTCACTGAATATTAATTTTAACTTTTTTGATGTCTAACCAGGACATCCATACTGCCCATCATTGAAAATCCGGCTATTATGCCAAATCAAGTATTCCGAGAAAAACGCGTTTTAGTGTTTGTCACAAAAACTCCGTCAAGGCAATTTCCCATAAGAGTGGAATATTAGCCGTTTGGTTTTTCGCTTCGGCAGCCAAGTCTAAACACTTTTTCAGTAAAATTCAAGTTCCAGAAAATGCGTTGGAACATCCTCTACCACCTGGTGCTAATAACTCGTTTTCGCCAAAAGTGGATATTAGCCGATTTTTCAATGGTGGGCAGCATAGTTGACCATACAAGTCTACATAGAATTTTGTGGAATAATGCAAAATAGTATGTGAATGAGATCTGGTGTCTTTGGGAAAGGTGTAAGGATGAAAAACAGCATCTTTTCGGTCAGTATGGTGTAACATAAATTGATATGATATACCTTTTTCAATCATTGTTAGATTCTTTATCATGTTTTCAATAGAAAAATAATATAAAGACCTTTCTTACAATTCCTAAAGTCTTATTTTTATAAATTGTATGTTTTTCTGTAATTAAAAAATACGGTATGCCCAAAGAAATGTGTGCAACATGTGCACTTATAAAAAAAATGAAAAACTGCTACTATTTTCAAAAAAGTTATCTAAAAATTGCTTTAACCTGAAAACGGTACACTTTATCAAAATTTAACTTGAGTACTTTTTGGTTGCAAATTTAATTTAACATCAAAAAATTAAGTTGAAATTTTTTGCGACCAATATTTCGATTTTTTTAAATCAGTATTGATTAAAATGTTCATAACTCGGTCAAAGATTTTTTGCACAACCCCGAAATTTCTGAAAAGTTGCATTTGATATCCTCTAAAACATATAAAAAACAAAAATGATATTGTTTTTTTTTGCAAATCAAGTTTTGGTTACAAAAAGTTAAATTAAAAATCACCAAAAAAAATTACCGTGTATCTTTTTTTTTTCAGTGTAGTCCTTACATACAAGACACCAAATCGATCAAAAAATTCCTTCAAAAGATACAGATTTTTGAATTTTCTAACAACATTTTTGTATGGACAGCTATCAAATTTGTAAGGAAAATTTATGGACAAACTAATGATGCAAAATGGCTTCTTTGGGCAGACACCATAAAAGTTTCAGCCGGATTAAAAAATACAAAAATTATAATTAAAAAAAAATACCGATTTCGTAGAGAATTGCTCACTTAGATCAATAATTCACCGTGGGAGCGTGGATAACAGACAAGACAAGACTCGACTATCCGAAGCCTTGATCATCCGAAGGTTTGTATGGAACTTCGGATAATCGAATCATAAAAAAAACTGTTTTTTTTTTCATTTTCTTACTTTTTTTCGTGTTTCGATTATCCGAAGATTCAAATGTTCAAAGTATGAGCTTCACTCAACCAGCCGCCGAACGTGACAACGTGCTATTTCTCTATCTCTCGTTTTCGTCTCTCTCTTCCTTGTGTTTGCTGCGTGGTGACAGAAGTCGTTTGAATGCGATCATGGGTGAGATGATCGGAATCAAACGACCGTTTTCTGAGCGGATGTATCTCAAGAGGGAGGCGAATGACTGTGTGAGTGACTTTGCGTAGCACTCATTCGTTTGTGTGTGAAACGAACGAAAGTTTTATGTCAAAATCAGTTTGTCGTGGTGAAGACAATTGGAGTGTTCTGTCACCTATCACAAACAATGTCGAAATTTCGTAAGCACTGCCCAGTCAAATCAATCCGAATTCTGGAACGGAATCTAATTAGAATCGTATACAAATTCCGTTTCAAACGCAACAACCGGTTCGAACACGAATTTGTATACGATTCTAATTAGATTCCGTTTCAGAATTCGGATTGATTTGACTTGGTGGTATTGACAACTCAAAACACGTGCTTAGATAAAGAGTCCTTTGAAATGTTTAAAAGAACCTATCGTAAACTACATAGTACTTAGTTCATTGAAACACTTAAACGCTGGTGTACTGATTTTGACCCAATTTTTTTTCTTAATAATCTTCTAACTTTAGATAGAAATGGCCAAATTGAAGGTTTCCAGTTGCAATGATTTGTAATCATGTTAAACAGCCATGCGCCCCCCCCCCCCCCTTATTTTTGTTATCTCCATGAAAAAAACGTGAGTGCGCAAGATAATTCCATAGTATTTATACCCAAATTAAAAAAAAAATATCGGCAGAGAATCCACTATAATTCAATTCTGTTGATTGTTGCGTGCTTAGGGCGCCCAAATCTATCATACCTTAACGAAACTGAAGCGTTTATTGACATCAATTTAAAAATGTCGTGTTGTGTTATCTTTAAAAAAAATGTAGTAAAAATAATTATATTCAAACAAAAAAATAGGAATTACTATTTAATTTGAATACCTACAATAATAATAAGGATTTGAGAAGTATCAAATAAACGTTATCTCATTTTCTAAGAGGATTTATAAAATATCAAAAGTTTCAAATGATTCATAAATGAAAAAAAAGAAAAAAAAATCATTCCTTTGTTTAAACTTTCATTTAAACAACTTTTTGTATTTTGAAAATCAACTTTTATTTATTTGATGCGGGGGGATTCTGATAAAAATAATTGCACTCGATTATCTCGGCACTGGCTGAACCGATTTCGATCGGTTACGTCTCATTCGATTAATCTTGGAGTCCCATAAGTCCCTTTTGTTCGGAGGTTTGTAAAAAGGGTGGTTCAAAAGTTATAAGCACTTAAGTGTTATTGATTAAAAAAATGTTGAGGCTAGATTTCAGTTATTTTTGATAAAAATGATGTCCGGATCAATCATGTGACCCGTCGTTAGATGCATGCATGCAATACATTTCCAATGCGTCCAATAGATAGAAGATCTGACAACCTTATCGAAAGTATGGAGTTATAGTTAGATTACATTTGAAGGTCAGATGCAATGTGAAAAAGGCATTAAACACCTTAAGGTGAATGATGTAACGTTTTTATTTGAAGCGACAGTTACAAAAAATGAAAAAAGTGAACCAAAAAAATCGCACCACAATATTTTTCACCGTGCCAACTTAATGGTCCCACAAAACCGCTCCTAATAGGCTTCGACACACGTGTGATGTACAGCAAAACAAAAAATAAAGCCCAGACCCAAATGCTCCCATCCCAGCAGTGGGCTCTCCTCGCCAAGTGTGACAGTAATCGGTGGCTTCGCACATCACAACGCCGATGGTCCAAGGGGGACGACCCTTTTCCTCAACCAACAACATGTTGATATTTGCGGTATGTGTCGTCGTCAGCCGCCACCACCAACCATTTTGTTTGCATAATCGTGACAGGCCGTCGGAGATTGGCCATAGCGAGAACCAGTGCTGAGCCAGAAGCCGATTTGGCCACTTTTCAAGAGGTTCTTCTCCGGCGGGGTCTTCTCATTCGTGTAAGGCTGGTTTCGAGATAATTTTTCAAGATGAATTAACAATCAACCTAGTGGAAGAAGGGGGACGGGAGGGGAGTAATATCGACCCTTTCGAGAGGCCTCAACTGCTGCCGTTGAGGACGGGTCGGGACCACATACGGTGTCCTCTGGTGGAGTGGAGATTGAACGATTGCCTTGGAGCATTGCTATGCTCAGGGAGGTAATCGTTTCGTTTGATGCCCATTTGAACAGATCTGGGGCAACGTTGCCAGATTATTTTATGGGAAATCTGTATTTTCTTAATAATAAATCTGTATTTTATCTGTATCATATCAAATTCGAAGCCATAGAATTTTTTTTTAGACTTTTCACAACATATTTAAGCTTTTTAATCATAATAAAACATAATTCAATTACTAAATTATTGAAATTTTCAAATTAAATCATTTTTAAAAAATCTGTATATACAGATTTTTGTGATTTTTGGGATCAAAAAATCTGTATAATACAGATTTATCTGTATATCTGGCATGGCTGATCTGGGGCTTAGCAGATGAGGTTGTGAAGCATTTTTGGTTGGTTGCGGTAATCGATTTAAACTGTGATATCTGTACGGGGGATATTAAGCATAAGCATAAGCATAGGTGCCCACCCGCAGTTGCTACTCCGTTATTGACCAGGACCTCGAGAAGTTACATCCACGAGCCGTGGAAGATGAGTGGGTGCTATCTTTCCTCGCTTCGCAACTTCTCAAAGGCCCCTATCATGCTGATCAATACCGGCGCCGGCCACGACCAGTGGTAGAGTCACGGGGAAGTGGATGGAAATGTTAGTCCGATACTTGAGTGATAGAGACCGCCCAATCGACTGCTTCTCCGACAAAGTATCACATGAGTTTTGAGGGGGTTAGTAGATGGGTATCAGGTCAGGATTCACGAGTGGCAGTGATGTGACCATGAGCATTTTGTTTATCGGTTGAAATTTTTAAATCTTAGGCAGCCGGCTGCGGAAAGATAGATAATTGATTATTTAAAATGGTTTATTTTTATCGAACGCGTGCCAGCCGAGCAGTAGTGCTATGGGCTGGACTTGTCAGTATAATTTTACTGTTTTTACAATTTAAATAACGCGAGCAAATTTCAAAAATAGTAAATAAATGACGCTTTACTCTTCATATAATCGATAGTTTGATGAGTAATTACTAAAACTGAATGTTGGAATAAATTTTAACGATCATTTACGACGAAAATTATCGCGAAAAATCCGGACTGTGCGTCCCAAGAAGCACTGCACTTATGAAGGCATTATTCAATTATTATGACCAATCACCCCATGCACACAAACAGCGACACAAAAGAGACGAAAATTATCGCGAAAAACAAGACTGCGCGTCCCAAGAAGCACTGCACTTATCATATCTGTACGGGGGATATTAAGGTAGATTAACGACATCGATCAGCAGCAAGAGAATGTTTAAAGCTTTGATTAATGTTGGACACTAGACGAAACCGAATGAAGTCATGAAGCATTTTTTTTTTCTTCTCTTTATCTCTTATATTACATGAAAACGTGAAACTTACACCAAAACACTGAGACTTGCAAAGAAATTGGAAATTCCTATTTAAAATTGATTTAATTTACAAAATATATTTATTTCAAATTCTAAACAACAAACAACTCACCGTATTCTTTTGAGAAACATAAAAAGCTTCTAATAAAATTTGCCTTATGACTTAAATTTAAAATTTAAATATAATAAATAATTTACAAAAAGTGTTTTTTCAATATTTTTTTTTCACAAACATTAAATTTCCCAAAATCCTTATTTTTGATTTTTTATTTTTGTTTTTCTATGTTTTACTTACCTTGGGGTAATTACAGCACTGATGTTTTTGCCAAAACAATCCATTAAATGAAATGAAATTTATATGTTTTACAGGACAAAAACCTGCATATTTTAAGTCATTCAGAAGTATGTACCAAAATTTTGCCGACTAGTTATGATTTTTTTTTCTAAATAGTGATTTTTATTAAAAAAAAATAAATAAATCTTGTACTTTAATTTTGTTGACCTAAATTTTTTAAGTAAAATCAAATTTGCAATCGAAATTTTTGTTATAGCGCCTTTTTCTCAATATAGCCATTCAAAGTTAAATTTTCTCCGATGAATTCCGGTTTTTTTTACTTTTTAAAATTGTGTCTATGATTGTCCACTTAAAAAAAATTAAATCGAAAGGTTCAGAATATTTATTACCATTTCGTCTACGAAACATTGAAGATTGGACCTCTGGTTGCTGAGATACAGCGGATAGAAGAAAAACAAACAGAAGTTGTTTTTTATGAGTCCCCGGGCAGACAGTAATAACAAATTTCATGCCATTCCAATAACAAATACTGTTATAATAACAGAAAGTGTTATTGCATCTTCTTGAAAAATCCATTTTTGCATAAGGGTTTAATAACAGTTTATGTTATCATAACAAAATATGTTATTGGTCTGATATTGGTTCAAAGCCAAAACAACTTGGGAATAACATTTTTTGCTATGGAGGAATACCTCCAACTGTTATTGGGATGATCGGATTAGTTGTTAAAATAACAAAAAAACAATAACAAAGAAATGTTATTATTCTCTTATTACAATAACAATCCAATAACAAAAAAATCATAAAAACGAATAACAAATCCTGTTATAAATAACATAAAATGTTATTGGCCTAGAATCTTCACATATCAAAAAATGTTATTCCCAAGTTTTTTTCCGTCTGCTCGGGTCACCCATACAACCCTTAATTCTCTAATGTCAATATCTCAGCAACTAATGGTAGGATTTTCAATGTAAAAATATGAAACATTCGTGAAATTTTCCCCGATCTTTTCGAAAACAATATTATGAAATTATTTGAATCAAGACTAACATTTCAAAAGAGCCAAACATTCAATGTTTCGTCTTCTTTCTAAAAAGTTCTCATCAATACCTACAACTTTGCCGAAGACACCAAATCAATCAAAAATTCCTTGAAAAGTTACAGATTTTCGAATATTTACGTACCATTTTTGTATGAACAGCTGCCAAAATTGTATGGAGACTTTTATGTGTGAACCAAAGCTACTTCTTTGGTCATAGGAAAGGCCCCCACAAAGTTTGAGCCAAATCAAAAAATTAAAGTAAAATCTATTTCCGGGTTTGGTGGAGAATTGCTCTATAGCTATTTTAAATTTGTCGATTTTGTTAACTGCTCCTTTTACTTTTAATAAAATTTAACAGATTTTCCAGATTCATCGTTAGTCCAAACACAATGAATTCCATTCTCCACGACCTGTTTCTGCAGCAAAAGCCATCTGCCTTGCACACCTTCCAACAAGATCTGCCAGATATTCGCCACGGCACACTAATTCGTCCATTGTCCACCTTAAGAGTTATGTTGTCCCCTACTTTGCTTCTCATTATTTAAAAAGAGATACTCGTCTCCGTCGTTTCTTATTTTTCCTTTCCATTTACTTCGCATGTTTTTCTTTCATTTTCTTCTCGGTTTGCCGCTTTTCGCACGCCATAATTAGCCAAGGCGGACCGCAATTTCGTCTCATTATTCACTTTTTGCCGTTTAACCTCCACCCCTTTCGGAGGAGGCAGATGCCCTGCATTATTTAGCGATTTTTTTTTGCTTCTGACCCGACCGGCGTGGTCAACTTTTGAAGATTCGACTTGCGCGCCAGGCGACGAACCCGTTTCACATTTAAAGCGTGCTTCGTTGAACTTTTTTTTTCGGGGCATTTTTTAGCCCATTTTGTCCCACCTCGTTAAAAGCGCAGCACTGTGTGATTAAAGTGTGCGCCCAAATTGTTGCGCAACTTTGCCGCTACGTGGCGCCCTCGGCGGTAAAGAGCACTGGAGAAGAGCGAATAAGGGTGACATCGTCACAGGGTTCCCGGGAAAGAAAAAGTTTTTGCACAGGACATACTTTTGGCCCGGAGTTTGTACTTGCTAATCGAATCCCGTTGGAAATGTGTTCAAAGTTCAACAGGTGCGGCTGGAAGGGTAACTTTCCGAGTAGGAGTAAAGTGGCATACCTGAAAGTAGATAGAAGGAGAAAGAATTTAAAATTTATTCAGCTGCTGGAAAGTATGCTCATATTTATAATGAAAAATATCAATCACTTAAGAATGGAATGGGCTCAGAACATAGCAGGGTGGAAAAGGTTTGAAATGTTCAAGTCAATACGTGGGTTCAGCAACTGAAGCACGTGTGTGCTGTGTCAGATTAATACCAGTATTTTCGAACTAAATAATTAATTTGTCTAAGGACCATTCACAAACTAATTGAGAACTGTTTCTTCATTTTGTACGTACTGTAGGCAATCAATTAAACATACAATTACAAACAATTAAAGGTCCCGTCGTTTGTTCACACCCGAACAAATGAACTCATCGCAAAGACACTAACACAGTCATTTGACTCCCACCATCTCTCTCATTCGTGCATAGCTCATCCGTTTGAATTCTACCAAAATTCCAATCACCTGCCCCATGACTGCATTCAAATGGTTGCTGTCACCACGCAGCTCTGAACAAGCAAGAACGAGAGAAAAAAGAAAGAAAGAGAAACAACTGGAAGACAACTGGCCAAAGGGATTTCAGGTCAGAACGCGTTTGACGCACGTAAAAGTTAGATTACCGTAAACATTTGTAATTATAACTCGGGACTCAGGCAACCAACTTCAACCAAACTTTGGGACAGTGCACAGAATGGCTAGCCAAACAAAACGTGTTTGTTATTGTTTACATTGCGTGATCTAGTTTTTGTTTATTCAAGGTCGACAAGATAGCACGACGAAGTCGATTTGTCGATCGAGGATCACAAATCAAGATTAGGATCACTCAAATAACATCCCGGGCAGACGGTAATAACATAATTCATGCCATTTCAATAACAAATACTGTAAAAATAACTGATAGTGTTATGAAATCTTCTTGAAAAATCCATTTCTGCATAAGGGTTTAATAACACTTTATGTTATCATAACAAAATTTGTTATTGGTCTGACATTCGTTGAAAGCCAAAACAACTTTGGAATAACATTTTTTGTTATGGAAGAATACCTCCAACTGTTATTGGGATGATCGGATTAGTTGTTAAAATAACAAAAAATAATAACAAAGATTTGTTCGAAGAATAACTCAAAATGTTATTAGTCTGTTATTACAATATCAATTCAATAACAAAAAAATCATAACGGCGAATAACAAATCTTGTTATAAAGAACACAAAATGTTATTGGTCTAGTATTTTCAAATATCAAAAAATGTTTTTCCCAAGTTATTACTGTCTGCTCGGGATTGTAACAACAGGATCAGGATTATAAAAATTGTTACATAATTTTAATATAAATGAATAAATTATAGTGAAAAAAATATTCATATTTAAAAAAACTCATCAAATTATCCCAAAATTAGAATAGTATGATTGCTCATGGCTAATGGCCTATCTACAATCTAAGTGAAGTGAGCTAAGAATAATTGAGTAAAGTAAAACAGATCAATTACATAGAAAAGTTCGCAACTTACGGCCGTCATCTACAATCAACTTAGAAAACATGCTGGGCTGTTATAGTTACAATGCTAAGCAGTTGTTTGTTTACCTTTGATATGAAAACGTCAACATCCCGAGCAGGGGTAAATAACACGGGAATACCAAATTTTGGTATTACTTGGGCAAATCCCGGGCAGACGGTAATAACAAAATTCATACCATTTCAATAACAAATCGTCAGCTGTGTGCTATCTTGTGACAACGACCATTTAGTACTTTTCGAGAAAATCGAATTTTAAAGTTTGATGATAAATATTTTCAAAACTATGAATGGCAGAGCCAAACTTTTTGAAGCAATTGGTTCGTATACTATCGCTTAACAAACGCTCCAAGTTTCAACTAAGTTGGTTACACCAGTCAAAAGATACAGTAAATTATTTAATCAAAAATTTGAAAAGCACTTGTCACAAGTGTGTTTCGAAAGTAAAATTGTACTACGTGTCACAAGTGTGCACAGAATTCCCATACAAAATAAAATAAGCTCAAATCAATAGTTAAACCGACTTAATCAGTATATTTTCAAAAACAAAAAATTGCATTGCTTTTAGAAAGTGTGTATCAACAAAAATTTGTGAAAAACAAGACAAATTTTCCACAGTTTCCAACAACATGTATGACGTGTCACAAGCAGGGCCGTATCTAAGGGGGGTGTTATGGGTGTTCAACACCCCCCATGGAAAAAAATGGCTTACACCCCTAACGCCCCAACAAAGACACGGCCCGAAGGGCCGCCATTTTGTATGATTATCAAAATTAAGACACCCAAAGAAAAACGTCACTCTCACTAGATACGCCATCAAGTGAAAAACTCAACTCTCAGTAAATACGCCCTCATAGAAACATTTGACGCTAAGAAAAAAACTCCACTTTCACAAAACACGCCCTTCTAAAAATATTTAAAAATAACTATGTTCGTTGACGCCTAGAGAAAAAACTAAACTCTCGCTAAATACGTCTTTATAACGCCCCTTTGATCGTTGATGCATAGAGAAGAACTAAACTCTTACTGAATACGCCCTCATAAAAATGTTTGCAATAAAACTAATCGTTTACGCGTTGAAAAAAACCTATACTCCCGCTAAATACGCCTTCATAAAATAATTTAAAATAACTTTGATCGTTGACGCCTTGAGAAAACCAAACTTTCACTAAAATCGCCCTCAAGAAAATATTAAAAAAAAAACTTTGATAGCTGACGCCTTGAAAAAACTCAACTTTCACTATATACGCCCTCAATAAAATATTTTTAAAAAATCTTTGATCATTGACGCCGTGAAAAAAAACTCAACTTGCACTAAATAAGCCCTCAAGAAAATATAAAAAAAAACTTTAATCGTTTACGCCTTGAAGAAAACTGTACTCTCACTAAATACGCCTTCATAAAATAATTAAATATAACTTTGATCGTTGACGCCTCGAAAAAACCAAACTTTCACTAAATACGCCCTCAAGAAAATATTAAAAAAAAAACTTTGATCGTTGACGCCTTGAAAACAAATAAAGTCTCGCTTAATACGCCTTCATAAAAAAAAAAATCAAAAAAAAACTTCGATCGCTGACGTCTTGAAAAACTCAATGTTCACTATATACGCCCTCAATAAAATATATATAAAAAAAAATCTTTGATCATTGACGCCTTGAAAAAACTGAACTTGCACTAAATACGCCCTCATGAAAATATTTATAAAAAACTTTGAACATCGACGCCTTGAAAAAACCAAACTTTCGCTAAATACACCCTCAAAAAAAATATTAAAAAAAAACCTTGATCGCTGACGCCTTGAAAAAACTCGACTTTCACTAAATACGCCCTCAAGAAAATATAAAAAAAAACTTTGATCGTTGTCGCTTTGAAAAACCTAAACTCTCACTTAACACACCTTCATAAAAATAATTTAAAAAAAAACTTTGATCGTTGACGCCAAGCAAAAAAAATAAACTTTTACTAAATACGCTCTCATAAAAATCGTTTAAAAAAATTGATCATTGACGCCAAGAGAAAAACTCAACTCTCACTAAATACGCCCTCAAAAACAAAAACTTTATCGTTGACGCCCAGAGAAAAACATCATTCCCGCTAGATACGCCTTAATAAAATAAAAAAAATAAAAAATTTCGTCGTTGACGCCAAGAGAAAAACTTAACATTCACTTAATACCCCCTTATAAGAATATAAAAAAAACTTTGATCATTGACACCAAGAGAAAAACTTTACTCTCACTAAATGCGCTTCATGAAAACATAAAAAAAATCGTTGATGGCCACCGAAAAACTCAACGCTCACTAAATCCTCCCCCATGAAAATATTTAAAAAAAAACTTTGATCGTTGACGCCTTGAAAAAAAAACTAAAGTTTAGCTTAATACGCCCTCATAAAAATATTTCAAAAATACTTTGATGGTTGACGCCAACATAAAAATTCAACTTTTATCAGCTACGCCATAAGAAAATAGTAGTTTATGCAACAAGTAGCAAAAAGAGGATTTTTTCAGCACGAGTCGTACATTTATCCAACGAGGTTCACCGAGTTGGATAAATACGAAGAGTGCTGAAAAATCAAGTTTTGCAACGAGTTCCATACAACATTTTTTGCAATTCCGAAAAACACCCATTGAGTGAAATTTTAAGTCAAATTTCCATGTATTTTGTCAATAAATCGTTTAAATAAAAAAAATGTTGAAAAGTGTTACTTTTCGAAACAAGTGCTGAAAAGTTCAACTTTTCAGCACCCATTTCAGTGCTGAAAAGTAGATCTTTTCAGCATTTATTTTGAAAAGTGTTGCTATTCGATTCTGTTATTTTTGGTACAGAAAAGTAGGCTATTTCGTCGTTCAAGAATGACAGGAAAAGTAAATAGTTTCACGACGGAATTGCAAAAATATTTTGAAAAAATTAAAAAGACACTTTGAAAGCTAACCCACAGAGAAAAATCGGAATCTCACTAAAAACGGCCAGCTATTTTTATTATAAAGCCTTTGAGTAACTTGATAGAACCTTACTGTTAGTAAAATACTTAGATCGTTATCGGCCAGATCCAAATCCAACTTTGACTATGTACGCCAACGTGATTTTTTTTAAAAATAGGATCATTTCTCCCCAACTGGATACAAAAAAGTACAAATTCGATATCTACTTTTCCTGTTCCTGCTAAAATTTGGCGAAACTGTTTATCATATCGAAACATGCAAAAATCTTTTATTTTTTGGCACTGCCCCAAAGTTTTACGATTTTCGCCAATTTAAAAAAAACTTTGGCAAATATTTTGGAAACAAAAAATAATAGAGCAATATTCGACTGCTATTTTTAAAAGAAATTTGACGCTGATTCAATTCAGCGTCATCATTTTGATTAAAATCAAACATGGCAGCATTTAGAGCAATTAGAAAAATGATGCAGGGATGGATGTAGGTAAATTCTACTATAAATATAAAGTTATATTTATAAATTTGAATTTCTCAAAAGATTTCAACTTGCCCTAACATGTAAAGTTTCATTCGAATCAAGAATTTTATGACGCCATATAACTCAGCGTTTCTTAAAAAAAAGCATTCGAGTTTTGCTCTATCATTTTTTGTATCCAAGATTTGTCCAAGATATGGCCATTTGAAAACTAAATTTAAAAAATATAGGTAAAAATCGTAAAATTTTAGGGCGGTACCAAAAAAGAAGGGATTTTTGCATGTTACGATAGGATAAACAGCTCCGCTAAATTTTAAGCATGTTCAGAAAAAGACGATTTCAAGCGGTGTTCCACTTCGTAAGCAATTGAGTGGACAGCTGTCAAATTTCTTTGGAAACATGTACAAATCAATGTTTTTTTTTTTTGCGATATTATCTTTTTTGATCTACAAACTGTTCTCTGCAATGTGATTGATTCGAAAATGTTTTTAAATGTTATTGTGTGATATGACCGAGGATTGATAAAAAAGTTGTTGGTTGTTATGTTACATTTGACAAGAAAAATATTATCCGTCAGCTTTGATGTTTGTGTTCTTTAAAGAAAGCTAGAAATCTGGTAAGTTTGGTTCGAAAACCTTTTATTGGTTTTGATTTTCCAAAAACTTTATGAGCTTATAGTTCGGGTTTTAAAGAACAACTTTGCTGAAAACATTACAGAGATACGTCTACATCGCCTTATTTTTTTTACAGCTAAAATCAAACTAAGCGATTATTGTTTGTGCCTAAACAAATCTCGCTGATGTCTTCGGCAAACTTGTTCCTTAAAACACGAGCTATAAGCTCATGATATTTTTGACAAATAAAAAAACGGCGAAAACCAAAACGCATAGATCTTACGAGTTGATTTTCATTTTAAATTGATTTGGCTTGGGATGCTCGAGTTCGTTACGAATCTGGTTTAAGCTGTGTACAGGTAACAAAAAGGCCCTCCTTTAAAATTTTCCCGAAAAAATTGGGGGCAAAACAAATTACTGATGATAAAAAAAATAATTGAAAAAAACGATCTAAACTGTTAAGGATTCAATAACATTATTTCAATATTTTCAATCACATATAGCACATCAATAATATATGCAAGAATAACAATATTTTCATTTACTTATTGATGTTTAGATAATTTTTTAGCATTATTGTTACAATATATAAAGTAAATTTAAAGTTTTTTTTTGTACGCATTTGTTGACTGTATACGCCCTTCTTATATCACACACACACCCCTAACGCCCTATGGGGGGGAAACACCCCCCATTGAAGAATCCTGGATACGGGCCTGGTCACAAGTGTGCACAACTATTTTGATGATAAATTGGTCTATGTCACAAGTGTGTATTGCGAAATCCGGGAAACGGAAGCGAGTATCCAAAATCGGGTTGAAGCATCTTGTAGTGTTTGTTAAGTATAACAAAAGGTCATCATTAACTCATTTTCGACCAAAATGGTCTATGTCACAAGATAGCACACAGCTGACGAAATACTGTTAAAATAACAAAAAGTGTTATGGAATCTTCTTGAAAAATTCCATTTTTGCATAAGAGTTTAATAACAGTTCATGTTATCATAACAAAATTTTTTATTGGTCTGATATTGGTTGAAAGCCAAAACAACTTTGCAATAACAGTTTTTGTTATGGAAAAATAACTCCAACTGTTATTGGGATGATCGGATTAGTTGTTAAAATAACAAAAAAGAATAACAAAGATTTGTTCGAAGAATAACTCAAAATGTTATAAGTCTGTTATTACAATAACAATCCAATAACAAAAAAAATCATAACGGCGAATAACAAAACTTGTTATAAATAACATAAAATGTTATTGCCCTAGTATTTTCAAATATCAAAAAATGTTATTCCCACGTTATTTCCGTCTGCTCGGGATAACAGAGACCAAAATGTGCCCTTGGTTGCCCAGTAATAGATGGTAAAATACCATGAAATCATACCAAAGTCTTGTATGTGGAAGGGCACAACAATACCAAACCATGTTATTCCAAGGGTAAAATAATACCTCAAAATAAAACCATTTCAATACCAAGTTGAGGTTTTCTAGATTTTTGAACATTGCTTGAATACCAAAACTTGGTATTGCCATGGTTTTATTTTTAGATATTCCCGCGCCTTTGGAAAATCAGATTTTGGTATTCCTGTGGTCTTCCACATACATGATTTTGGTATGATTCCATGGTATTTTACCATATATTACTGGGCAACCAAGGGCACATTTTGGTCGCTGGTATTTGCATAAGTAATACCAAAAAAACGGAAATGATCCATATGCAATAGCCAAATCTACTCACCTGATGATTCCATGTTGTTCTTAGTGATATTCTTCACCACATCAAATTCATTTGTCATTGATGTGCTTGAAGTTCTTGAAGATTCTGAAAAATAACAAGATTGAAAAATAAGGATTGAAATTCACCAAAATTCAATAATCTGTTGATTAACTCGTTTTTCAAAGTATTTGGTTATCCCGACTTAGGGAAATTTCAACGTTTTTATAAAAAATCTTAGTTGGTAAATCAAAAAAATATGAAAATCAGCTTTAACATTCTTGGGTTTCAAGTCATTTTAGCGCAAAATTAATTATCTCGTCAAAATTTATAAAAAAAAAATCCATAGTTTCAGAGGAAAACTTTCAATACCAAAAAAATACCAAAATGTGCCATCCTGACTTTGAAAATTTTCCACAATTTCAAGTCATTTCTTTAGGAGGTATTTCAAAAATGTTTAAAATCAAGTTTGAAATTTCCGGTTTTCAATGAAGGCATTCGCTTTGAGACATCATTTTAGCGCAAAATTAATTATTCTGTCAAAATTGGTCAAAATTTTCCCATAGTTTCAGAGGAATTTTATAAAATACTGTTATACCAAAAGAATACCAAAATGTGGTGTTCGACCATTGACAAATTCTGCAATTTTGCAATATCAAAACAATACCTTAAATTGGTATGATACCACATTTTGCTCTTGCATATTCCTTAAGAGAAATTTTAAAAGGTCCAGGAATACCAAAATTTAGTATTGATACCAGAGAAAGGTATTATTACGCATTTCCCTTTTTATTTACCCATGCTCGGGTTATCGTAGATTTTGAAATTTTCCAAGCCATACTTCAGGTTTATAATTTTATTACCATTGATTCAAATTCCTAAGCTAAGAGCAATTTGTAAGTAAAGTGAATGTAGATAAGATGTAGATTAAATCTTCATTGAAAAAAAAAGTACAATCGATTTAAGACTTTGTATTTTGTGTATAGGCGTCATCCATAAAGTATGTCACGCTAAAATCGGCTAAAATTAAACCAATCCCCCCCCCCTCCCCCCTTTGTCACACTTTGTCACGCTGGCTCCAACCCCCTTCAAAAAGTACGACACATTCTGTCGACTCCCCCCCCCCTTCGATATTGATTTTTTGAATAATTATTACATGATTTATAAATAGGATTATTTCTAAATTCGGAGTTCAATCGAGAAAGATTTTAATTTTACAGGTTGTGTTTAGAATTTAATTTTTTATTTTTTAGAATTTTGTAGTGATAGAAATCACCATCTACAGTTTTTTTTTTTGAAAATATAATGATTTAAGCATATTAAATCTATCATTGAAAACTCTGTTTCTTAAAGCCTTGTTTCGTGTTTGATTTATGAATAAATTTTATAAAATTAAAAAAAAAACTTTTTTTAGATATATTCTTTGCCTTAATTTTCAGTATTCAGGAAATAGTCTAGCGTGACGTCACGGTCTCACGGACCCCCCCCCCCCCTCTCCCCTTTGTCACACTTAGTCACTGATGTACTTTATGGATGACGCCATATGAGCGTATCCCAATTTTGAGTTTTGGAACCACAGATTGGAAAAACCCGTAATACTCCAGTTTTGTTAAAGGCTTTATTGATATTTTGTAGGATTAATGGATACGTTTTTCCTCAGTTGAAAAAAATGCTTTTTAATGCTAAAAATTAAAATATTCATTGACAAAACAATATTTTTTCAAAACACTTGGAAATGTATTGTGAAAATAGAAGCTCAATCCACTGAAACCAAAAACAAATCCCAGAATTTCTTGTACTTTTATCACTATTTGCCTTTAGCACGATTAGTGAAATTTCAATTTACAGTTCGGCAAAGAATTTTTTTGCAATTTTTTTTGGGAAAACATCTTTATTTAATTTTTTGAAAACTAATAATATTGTTCAATGTGCTAGGTAAATTCCGAGAAACAACAATTTGAATACCATTGCATTTTAAAGGTAGCATCCCAAAAGAAAATTTATGATTCAAACCATGTTTATCCAAGATTTTATGACTTACATCATCAACCCTTTTCTGGAATGATTTTTTTTCTTAGTCCCGTGAAAATACCACAAAATTTGATTTGATGGTCTCCGTGAATACTTGAAATTTTCAGCTTGAAAAATCACACAGTTTAGATGCTTAATATATATTGAAGTGTACAAAAATCTTAAAGTTAATTTTAATAATATTTTAAAGGTTATTTTAGCAGTTTAAACGATTTGGGAAATTTTCGTGAAATTTTGTATTTTCGGATACTGGTCTTCTTGAAAATAGCATTTTTTTACCGTGAAATTTTGTACTTTCAGATAGTGGTCCCAATAAAAATTGCAATTTTTTTAGCGTGATTTTTTATTGTTTTATTTTATTTAAGTTTTCAAAAAATCAATTCAATTCAGGTCTTATTAGTGAATAATCATGATACCATTAGTTCATTTGAGTACTTAACCCTCTACAACCTAACCCCGCCTTTAGACGGGCTTCGATCTAAAAAATCGCCAAAAAAACGATTTTCCAACCGATTTTTGATCTTTAAAAAGCATTGGAAAGAAGAACTCTTAAAATTTTAGAAAATTTCAGGGTTGGAAGTTTAACTTGTTTTATGTGGCTTTGCCAATGTTTTTAAAAATGTCATTTTTAGGGGTCAACTTTGGCTGTGTTTTTCACTAACATTTCCTATATTTTCAGTAAAAAGAAGTATGCAGTAATTTTTGTAGTGTCCCACACTATGCTTCTACGCATTTTTTTTTATTTCAATGATGATGGTGCGATTCTATAGCAGAAAATGTGAAAAACATGAAAAAAAAATGAAAAAGTGACTGTAAAAACATGAAAAAATTAGATAGGCGAAATTTAATTATATAAGGTGGTAGAGTAGGCCAAATACTACCAAAAACAAACATAAACTAAACAAGATAAATGCAAATTAAAATTCTAAAAGTGAAACAAGAAAAACATAAAACAAGAGAAGTAAAGTTTTTCGTAGAACAAAAGTTGCTCAAAATGACCCCCTAAACACGAAAATTTTCGAAAAAAAAATTTGGGCAGTAGAGGGTTAACAACGTTTTGGGGTTCCTTTCAGCTGTGTATTATTTCTAACTTCAGTTGGAAACCCTTATTACTTTTAACTAAAGACTTAACTAAAGATAGAAAAAAAAATCAAAAAACGAGTTTTCAAAAAAAAAAACTTAGTTTTAATGGAAAAATAATTTTGCGAAAATAAACACCTCTTAACGGTACACTCAAGGCCCGTTCGTTTGACAACAATTCGACGTTGTCGTGCTGTCTTGTAGCTCGTCACTTTTTGACGTTCCGAGATAAACGCGTTTTAATGTTTGACCTTGAATAAACAAAAAATAGAGCACGCAATGTAAACAATAACAAACACGTTTTGTTTGGCTAACCATTTTGTGCATTGTCCCGACGTTTGGTTGAATTTGATTTCTGGAGTCCCAAGTTATAATTACAAATGTCGGGCATGTACGTGTGTCAAACGCGTTCTGACCTGAAATCCCTTTTGCCAGTTGTCACACCTACAGCAATGTTCAGGGTGTGTCAAGATAGCACGAAAGGATTGAAGCGTCTTTCATATAAAGAGTGACAACAATGCACGGAGTTTTTTTTTTTGTTTTTAATGAATATCTCAGGATTGAAATCGAGTTTTGGAGACAATGAGAGCTGCACAAAATGGTGTTCTTAACTCAATTTGTGCCAAAATGCACGTGTGACAAGATACCACAACGTAGAACTGGTGTCAAACCATCGGGGTTTTACAAAAAAAATGTTTAAGCTGGTTTAAATTGCTTAATGCAAGTCTAATTCAAAAATAGTCTGCGATCGGCTCTGTTTTAATCATTGATTAAATTGCCTAACTTTAAAGTTAAAATAAAAATAAGAACCATTTCAAACTGTTGATAACTTTAAAACCATGTCAAAATCCTTATGACAACATTTCCTTTCACTTGTGACAAATCTTAAAAAAAAAAAAACTTTAGGAAACTTTCGGCCCAGTTTCATCAAAGTCCACGCCAAATAGATGGCTCTCAGCGCACCTAGAGCCATCATCAGATCTGCTCTTTTCATTCAATGTTTCTGCAGCTAAAGGTAACTTGGTTTTGCTATTTTTTGCGTTAATTTATTTTAGCACCACCACCACCACCACCCACTGCACCCAGCTGGGGCAGAGCTTAATTTTCTTTGTTGCCCGACCCGCTCTCCGATTGTGAACAGATTAGTGATGAATCAACGGAATGAATGAGCCTGGGTTGAGGAGGAGTGAAGGGGGGGTTCCATTCTTGGGTAACCCGGTCCCAGACATTGTTTTCGTTTCGTTATCACTTAATTAAAGTGGGGTTGAGTGATTTGAATTTTACGGTTGTTTGAGTCTCACTCTTTTTTTTTTTTGAGCAAAGTCTAGCCGGGGGAAAAGTTGAGACTAAAAGTTAGCTGATTTTTCTCGAGTGGAAATGAAGACCTTTTTGGGGGGCACGCACTTCTGGGAAGCGAAAGTTGTTTTCTGTTAAAAAGATTTGACTGGAAGAGGCGGGATTTTCGCTGGAAGCTTAGCGGGTTTCCTGCGTTGTTGTTTCTTGATTGACTGAAGAAGAATTTCGGAAGAAAAATAATCAAATTGTTTCCATTCACTTTGTTTGGGCGGTGTTCAATGACCGGATAGGATTTTGGGATTGATTTTATTGTTGACATCCCACCCTTAACCCTTCTTCTAACTAAAAATTCCCGTAAATATTGGAAAAATAATATGATGAAAAAACACTTCAATCCTAACTGAGTAAATACTATTTTATTTAAGAAAGCAAATTTTCAGGAAGATTACTAAATTTTAAATGAAAAGAAACAAAAAATTCAATAAAAAAGAAATTTCAATAACTAAAAAAAGAATACTTGAACTTTAAAAACCCAAAAATTCGGTGTTCAAATAGTAAATGTCGAATATGATAATTTACCCCGTGGCGCGGTGGTTAGCGGCTTCGGCTGCCGATCCCTCATGTGTGCTAAGGGGCCCGGGTTCGATTCCCGCCCATCTCCTCTGGGTGTTCTGTGTTTGTCCCGTTAGTTATTAAATTCAGTCTGAAAAGACGGTGTGATGTCTATTATAAATCGATGACCACTAATTTGAATTTTATTTAACTACCTAAGAAACTGCTAAATCTTCAAAAACCCCGAAACCACCAATTACGTGATGCTCCAATGTAACCAACGATATAAACTTAAAAAGTCCAAAACCGAAAGTACCCCCTTCACAGCACAGCGCACATAATCAGAAGAGAGGAACGAGCCTCCTGCAAATAGTGGCTGGTATTGATATGATGGGAAAACCCATAAACTAGCCTCTGGCGGGGTCCGTCGGGCCTTAGAAAAGATGATGCGCCTGATCCCGTCAAGAAAAGACAAACGCCGCTCAAAACGAGAAAGAGAGAGAGAGAGAGACAGGGAAGCCAGCCAGCCGCGGAAAACGACGACGACCAAAACGGCCAAGATGCTGGTCATTACATAATGGTTGAGGCATCATCGCACCCCCTGGCAAAAAAACAGAAGATTTTTCCGTCTGCCTTCACGACTCAGTGGGTTTTCGTATCGGTTGAGGGGGGCAGGGCTGTGAAAAGCTTAGATTCTTATGCACTGCTGGATTTTTTTTTTCAATTTTTTAAGCATGTGAAATTTCAAATCTTGATGGATTAATCTTATCAACCAAACCTCATTGGAAAAACTATTTTAAAATCTTCAAAACAAAATCACATTCAAGTTATGATTTCTATTAAAAACTCATGTTAAGACTATTGAACTGAAGGGGTTACATACATGTAGAAAACTCTAAATTTTAGTTTACAGAAAATTAATTAAATACATCAAATAGATGGTTTCCAATTACTCCTGAAAGTTACATGAATATATTTCATGATTAAAGTGAAAAACAGAAGAATTTATGCTTAACATTATAACAAACTCAAAGCGAACTGTCAAACTTTAAAAGCCACGATGTTCAAAATACCGTTGTTATGAGAAAAAAAGGCAATTCGAGATTTTTGTGTCTATCAATTCCTTATACCATAACGAACCTCTGAGCAAAAAATTAAAAAGGTTGCTAATGAAGTTTTCAAGATACAACCCTTTTAAGATGTTACAGCCGATTTTCAATCAGAAAACCAATACAATGTATTCAATTCCAGTATTGGAAAAAATATGCATTCCGACATAATGATGTTTTTTGCTTCTAATGACTGTTAGGTATCTCTGGGCCAAGTTTCAGAAGGTTTGTTGATGTAGTTTTCGAGGTACAGCCATTTTTGAATATTGTTTCCGACTTTGTCTTAGTTGAAAATGCATATTTTAATGCTCTGAAAACAGATTTAAAAAAAAGTTCAAGTGCTTATATTAACTTATGAGATATTTACTGATTTACATGTACCAGTATGTAAAAAAAGTATTTATACCCCTTGGGCACTATGCACATATTGTAATGAAACATCTTAACAATTTAATGTTGACAGAAACCTAGTACTTTGTTTTGTTCAGAAACTCATTCCAGACATTTTGCTACAAAAAGCTCATGAAAAGATGATTTCTATAAAAAGTTATATAACAAATACTATTACGAAAATAAAAAAGGTGCAAAAAAAGTTTGTACACCTTTCGAAAAATTAACATAAATAAAGTTTATTTGTTGACAAATCACCATAAATCCAGTCTCCCAACTCCAAATAGGCATCCTTGACTGATTAAAAAAATAATTTGGATTGAATATAAAGTTAACTAACTACTTAGTATAAAAGTTTATATAACTCTGGAAATTCTATATAAAACTTATCTAAACTTAACTTTGCAAACTTTTAATTCAACTAAATGTCAATATAGTACCATAGAATTGCTAAATAAACATTTTGGAGTGGGTATAACACCGTTTTGGGGGTATTTGTATCGATAGAATAGATTTTTCGTTGGAATTTCGTACCAACCCGGAATTACGTCGTCGGAAAATCCGCCGGCATCTGAACCGGTCCTCAATTCACAAGTCAACCTATGTGGCATCAGAAAGGGCATAAAATTTCCGATCTTTTGATACCCATACATCCAGGTTTTCTATAAAACCCACGTTTTTAAATACCTAAGCAAAAACGTTGTTATGGTTTCGTTTGAGCAACTTGCCAAAAATGTATGGAATTTCGTAATTTTTGTTCTCGTGGATCAAACTTACTTTTTGCCCAGGTATTTAAAAACGTAGGTTTTAAAGAAAACCTAGATGTTTGGGTATCAAAAGATCAGAAATTTTATGCCCTTTCCGATTCCACATAGGTTGACTTGTGAATCGTGGACCGGTTCGGATGCCGGCGGATTTTCCTACGACGTAATTCCGGGTTGGTACGAAATTCCAACGAAAAATCTATTTTATCGAACCAAAAACCCCCAAAACGGTGTTATACCCATTCCAAAATGTTTATTTAGCAATTCTATGGTAATATATTGACATTTAGTTGAATTAAAAGTTTGCAAAGTTAAGTTTAGATAAGTTTTATATAGAATTTCCAGAGTTATACAAACTTTTATACTAAGTAGTTAGTAAACTTGATATTCAATCCAAATTATTTTTTTAATCAGTCAAGGATGCCTATTTGGGGTTGGGAGACTGGATTTAAGGTGATTTGTCAACAAATAACATTATTTATGTTAATTTTTCGAAAGGTTTACAAACTTTTTTTGCACCTTTTTTATTTTCGTATTAGTATTTGTTATATAACTTTTTATAGAATCATCTTTTCATGAGCTTTTTGTAGCAAAATGTCTGGCATCCCGATCAGACGGTAATAACTAAATTTATGCCATTTCAATAACTAATACTGTTAAAATAACAAAAAAAGTTATGGGATATTCTTGCAAAATCAATTTTTGCATAAGAGTTAAATAACAGTTTATGTTATTACAACAAAATTTGTTATTGGTCTAATATTGGTTGAAAGCCAAAAAAACTTTGGAATAACATTTTTTGTTATGGAAGAATAACTCCAACTGTTATTGGGATGATCGGATTAGTTGTTAAAATAACAAAAAATAATAACAAAGATTTGTTCGAAAAATAACTGGAAATGTTATTAGTCTGTTATTACAATAACAATCCAATAACAAAAAAATCATAACGACGAATAACAAATCTTGTTATAAATAACTTATAACGTTATTGGCTTAGTATTTTCAAATATCAAAAAATGCTATTCCCACGTTATTTCCGTCTGCTCGGGATGAGTTTCTGAACAAAACGTAGTACTAGGTTCCTGTCAAACTTTATTTTTTTACATGTTTCATCACAAAATGTGCATAGTGCCCAAGGGGTGTAAATACTTTTTTTACATACTGTATGCAACCCCTTAATTTATATGACTTTTAATATAATTTGAAACTTTCAACTCCGTGCCGGGCCATGAATGATGGTTTTAGAAAATCGTCTGTTGTGTTCTATCTTGTGACAACGACAATTTAGTACTTTTCGAGCAAAACAATTTTTCAACTTTGTTGGTCAATATTTTCAAAACTATTAATGATGAGGTGAAACTTTTTGAAGCGTATACTATCGCTTAAAAAACGCTCCAAGTTTAAAATAATTTGGTTTCACCAGTTGACCATTGAATTATGGAAATAAAAATCTGAAAAGCACGTGTCACAAATGTGTTTCGAAAGTAAGAATTGTACTACGTGTCACAAGTCCGCACAGCAGTGTTGCAAATGAGTGATAAATAAGCTATCAATTGATTATCTCTGCACCAAAAACATCGACCGTCACTATAGCTGGTGAGATCTCTTCTTGTGTCTCGTGATTCCCAGCGATGGCATTCTCTCTCTATCACTCCTTCCCTTTTCCTCGACTCTGCGCTCTCACCGCTGAGTCTCTCAATCTCTCCGAAAACTGATATGAAAGCTGCGGGACGGCGATTAGGAGCCGACCACGCATGACGTCCCGTTAAACTGCGTTTGCGAAATTGGTTTTGTGGCGGCTTTTGTGGTTAAACGCTGTTGCGGTAGGATGATCGTGGACGCGGGAATGAGAGAGAAAAGGGAAATGTCAATCGCGAGTGGATAAACACGAAAACGTGTTCGGCTATGATCGGCGCTGAGAGTTTCAATAAGGAGAGAAGAGCAGTTGTATTTGAGGCATGAATATTCAAGCGGGATAATTGTAGTTGCTGAGAGCTGATATTTTGATAATTTAACAACCCTGGTGCACAGAATTCCCATACAAACTAAAATAAGCTCAAATCAATGGTTTAACCGACTTAATCAGTCAATTTTCAAAAACAAAAGATGGAATTGCTTATAAAAAATATGTATCAACACAAATTTGTGAAAAATATGAAAATTTTTCCATATTTTCCAACAACATGTATGACGTGTCACTAGTGTGCACGATCATTTTGATGATAAATTGGTCTATGTCACAAGTGTGTTTTGCGATTTCCGGGAAACGGAAGCGAATTTCCAAAATCGGGTGAAAGTATCTTGTAGTGTTTGTAAAGTATAGCAAAACGTGATCATTAACTCATTTTCGACCAAAATGGTCGTTGTCACAAGATGTCACAACAGACGAAATGTCTAAATGCCCATAACATAATTGTTTTTTTTCCTGCTGATTTCATTGCACGCACATTGTTATTATTTTTGTCTTTTCTAAAAATTTCATTCAAGTGATCATAACATGATTTTTTTTAATTTTGATTTCTCCATATATTTTTCTTTACTTTCCTAGGTTTGGATTAACTTCCGAAAACGATTAGATGCTATTTTAAACGATTAATATTTTTTTGAACTATTTATTTTTTATTATTTTTATGTTTGTCTATACAAATAAAAAATTTCGACGGTTTTGTACGAACGTGAATCAGTTCAATACTGAGCGTCGTATCGAGGTGCTTTTTGTTGCGTTGGGTTCGTGAAAGTCCAAGGAAGGTTCTTACGCCAAAAAGTTACAACTTTGGCCACTCTTGAACCGATTCCGAAAATCTGCAGATTGTATGGGAAAAGTTGCGTAAAATCAAATTTTGATCAAAGGAGGCTTAATAGGCAAACAAGCAAGAAACGTCAAAAACAAAAAAAGGCATGACGAAGTTTATTATAAAACCTATCACTTATCAAAGGATAAAGCACGATAAAAGTAAGATCAGTGATTGTTGGGCCTCGTGGCGCGGTGGTTAGCGGCTTCGGCTGCCGATCCCTTAGTTGCTACGAGGCGCTCTGGAACTTCAAATTTGGCATATACCAGCTTTCATTTTACAATTGTTGCAATTTTAGTATACGGATGCGCAAATTGCCTTGCTCATTGAATATTAGGTGACGAATGACTTCTCTAGGTTTAATTCACGTTAATAATAACTAATAACATTAAATATTATCTATGTTATCTTGAAAGGATTAGTGGCTTATATAGAGCTACAAGGTCAAGGTGTTTTTTTTCACAAAGCATCAAATTCTTAACATATATAGATTTTAACCAAAAATAGAAATTTAAGTTTCAAAAAAAAATGTACATCATCTGAATCACATTGCACAGTGGTCCACATTGCAAAATTGATTTTCCGAAAAAATGGTGAAGTTTTGGATCTTTGGAGTCTTCAGAAGAGTTGTTGCAAATGGAAAGGGGCAAGTTTGGGTTTGGTTGAAAATTAGGGTGGGTCACGACTAGGGTGATTTTCAAAATCATTTTTTTCAGGAATATTTTTTTAGTCTTCTAGAAAATTATTGGACTTGCTAATCCAAGCAACTTTGTCGAAGACACCACAATTTTATCTCGCAATCTACGCCTTCTACGACATCTGAGCAAACCTTCAAAAATTTGTTTTTTTACCGTAGCACTTTTAGAGCTCTAAAAAACACATATTTTTATTATTTGACAAGTCAATGTTGACTTCAAAAAGTTACAGCCATCAAAAGTTACAGCCATTTTTATGTAAAAAAGAAGCAAATTTAAAACATAAATATCTCGAAAAAGCGACTTTTTAAAATATCTAATTTTCTAGAGAAAAGTATATGGGACCACCCTAACGACATTCAAAAATTGTCCAACAATATGTTTTTCCATGTAGTTTTGCCCGCTGAATCCAAATCTACCCTCAGAACTGACCCAAAGTGTCAAAAAATCGATTTTTGGTCATATTCTGGGTCTTTTACATTTCAAATATTTAACTATCTAAAACATGCTGTCTCTATTTTTATAGCAGTCAAGATTATGACCAGTTAATAAAGATCAACTCATTATATGGTTTCAAACTTTATTAACTCGCTTTTGTATCAGTTTTTCAATTACATTTTTAAATTAAATTACAAAATTTAAATTTAAAAAAGTTGAGTTTCCCATACAAATTGCCATACAAAATTGAAATGCTTTGCGAAAAGCCGATTCTGATCAGATCGCTGACAAATTTAAGGGGGTTGTTTTGAGGCCTGATTGTGAAGAAAATGGTTGGTTCAGCATATTGAGCCACCCTAATACCCATTTTTGGGCGGAGCAAAAGTACTCAAATGGTTTTAGCCAAATAAAATATACAAAAACAAAATAATATAAAAAAATGCCCCTTTATTAGGAAATAGCTCAGTATTTTTCTAATCTTCTTTTCCTGTTGAACTTAAAAGACTTTTCGCAAATGTTTATGATGTGCATGATGTGATATCAATTATAAAAAATTTCCCATCGCTGCTCCAGCGAGTACTAATCTCAGCACTAAAGCAGCATAACTCGTGTTGGATGAGTGGGATGGTGGTTCGAATCAGAAGTAATCACTGCTTGCAAACAAAATAATACAGAAACAAACAGAAAAAATTACACGAACACGAACAAAACCAACCATGGCAAGGGATGGGTGGTGGGGTTGGCGAGATTCCAAAAGAAGAGAAGGGCGGGTCCCAACATAACTAGATGGTAGCGGTACATTGACGTTCAAGAAGTTGAGGGAAGAAGAAAAAGAAGAGAATAAGCAGGGTGGTGAACTACAAATGCTTCAACCTGCAATTATCTAGTGCCCTACTGTTGTTGTTGTTATGAGGAGATGATGATTGGGTGTAATTAGGGGGAAAAAGTTTTTTTGGGAAAACAAAAAAGTTTAGGAACAAATCAAGGTTTTGTTTCAGATGGTCACAATTGCCGCCGTATGCTCTGTTATAAAATATACGTTTTTTATTTGCGTCACAACAAAATTTTATTGTTTTTGATTTTGAATAAATCAACAATTTCACATCTCATATCAAAACCATCACTGTATAAATTGAGTTTGCAGTAGTTTAAACTAAATTTTAATATAAATACTAACAGTGTTAAACTGCAATTTTTGAACTTAATTGACAACTCTCCCCTAAACCCAACCCCTTAATCTTCGAGCTGCGTTCAACTTCTTACTTCGGGAAACGATCACGGAGAGTGCAACAAAGTTAGGGTTATCGGTTACTCTCTTCGTGGCCAGCTGTTATTCGTGCACTAGAGCCGTTCTTTTGTGTGTATGCCGGCTTTACTAATGCCAACTAAGAGCTTCTCGTACCCGTAACTACGACTACGCACGTTGCCTGTCAATTTTGGAAAAGTTTTTACCTTTTTGTGAGTCGTGATAGGTGGCGCGTCGATAGGGAGAGGGTTCGGTGTTAGATAACAGCATCTAGCGTCTGGAAACTACACCCAAAATTCAGTGTCGAGAGAATCGTTCCCTCAAAGTTTATTGAGGGCTCAGTGCCAAAATCGAGAGAATAATACTACCAACTCACACCACCATAACAAGTGAGTTCATTCGTGAATTGAAACAATAAATCTCCATCAAGTGTCATACATTTACATCTGACCACTCCTTAGTCACCAAGCTGTGGTGGCCGAGGCAGTTAAGTCATTGAGTTAGTATGTCTAAGGTCTCTGGTTCGATTCCCGTTGTCGACACTTTTGGTTTTTTGTTTTGACGGATGAACTTTTTTTGCTAATGAACCTTGATAGAATAATTCTCTCGCCAATCTCCAGCTGTGTTCTCTGTGTCCGTGAATGGTACCACTATTCTCTCGACTCGAGGCCATTATTCTCTCGGACAAGCGCTGCCCAGTTTTGGGTGTACGTGGTTTAGGGGCGGCCAACTTTGATGATGGTCGGTGCATCAAACAAGTCACGTGTTGGGTTTATTCAACTGTGTGCATAATCGTGCGCTTTTGATACTGCAATTTACGTGTCTGCACCTTTTTTCTGCAGAACTTTTGATAATTTGACTTTGATATTTACAAATCTGTTTAAATTATTAGTTTTGATTAAAAAAAAGAAGTTGATTACAACTACAAGTAGAAACAATTTACTAATGTTAAAAAAAATGATGTAAATAACATTCCCGCCATAACTTTGCAAAAAAGCGTATCGTTGGACAAAATCAAGTTAGTTTATGCCTTCTGAAACTTTATAACGGATATAACATTTAACTATAAGTTATAATAAAGGGTAGGTACCCGATTTTCAACAAAAAAACACTACAAATTAGGTTTCACATTAACACTGGAACGCCCAACGCATGTCCAACTTACACGGACGCCCAAGCCTCCCAAAAAAGTTGGAACGGTAACTTCAACTCGCTGGTTCTCGGGCACAACTCACCCAATCAAGACGATTCTTTTTTCCAGTGATTTGTTAGGATGTCTAGATGATCCTAGAACTTTGCAGAACTCAATTTGATCAAATGTGTAATTTTTGCGACCAAAAACATCGTTCCAACTTTTTCAAAAAGACTGCCTCCGCGGATTTTTTGGCGATTTTTTTTTTCACGCGAAAAAAAAAGTTGGAACGATGTTTTTGATCGCAAAAAATGCAGATTTGATCAAATTGAGTTCTGCAAAGTTCTAGGATCATCTAGACATCCTAACAAATCACTGGAAAAAAGAATCGTCTTGATTGGGTGAGTTATGCCTGAGAACCAGCGAGTTGAAGTTACCGTTCCAACTTTTTTGGAGCCTTGGGCGTTGGAATGTTAAAAGAGTTTTTTTTGGGAAATATAGATATTTTCGCAAAAAAACATATTTTTTCGAAAAAAAAAACCGTCATCTGGGGTAAATCAGGACACATGGGGCGAATTGGGACAGCATTTTGAACAATGTTGCAACCTAATATTTTGCTTTATTGAAGTGGTTTCGGTTAGACAAGATTCAGAACAACAAAATGTGTTCATTCAATCCCAAATTTGAAGCTTTTAAGTGCTCTAAAACGTGTTGTCCCTATTCAGACTGTAGTCCCGATTCGCCCCAATTGACGGTACTCAAATTTTCATAATATGCAATATGGGTATCAAACGAAGCGAAATTTGATTTGCATTTTAACATTAATAGATTTTTTTTAATTTTTTAAAACGCAAAATACCGTATTTTCGAAAGTACTCAAATTTTTATAATTTACAATATGGTTACCAAACGAAGCGAGATTTTGCATGCTTCATACAAACATTCAAATTGTGTATGCTTCATATCATACACAATTTTGCGTCGTTTGATACCCGTATTACAAATTTTAACAATTTGAGTATTTTCGAAAAAATACGGTAATTTGTGAACATTTTCTTTTATTCTAAAAAAAACTCTAATTAATTGGGAGCGGCCGTGGCTGACTGGTTACGGTGTTCGCTTTGTATGCGAATGGTTCTGGGTTCGATTCCCATCTGCTCCCAACGAGAAAGTTAAGAACACATAAATTTGAAATGTTGAATATGAACGAAAAATCAAAGTCGCTCAAGGCGGGGTTCGATCCTCCGTCCTTTGGATTGGTAAGCAAAAATGCTAACCACTAGGCCATGAAGACTTGGTGAACTTGGACTGTAATTAGAAATACTATTACAGAGAGCGAGTTGTGGCGCTATAACCACGGCAAATAGTGTCCAGGGCATTCGTGGAAATACAATGTCCCATCCCAGAGGGTCCCGGAGTACCAAACCTTCTTAGCATGGTGCTCCCAACGAATACAACCAAAATCTCGGAGCGTATGGTGGTGTGTCCCCACGCTTCTTCCTCCCCTGTCGATTCAGAATTGTGTTGTTGTTCGAACACTCAGTGCTCAAACTCAACCCAATTACGAGTCATCTCTGCGATACGGCTTTACACAGTAGGCCTGGCCGCTTTAACGCTTGTGATGTTTCAATGCATTTTCAATGCAATGGCGCACTACAAATGTTAATAAATGACAAGAAGAGTGCTAGGCGTCATCTAACCTAAGGCACTCTCCAGGATCCCTTCGAAAGATTGGCTGCGCTAGGGTCTGATTAGATTAGATTAGAAAAAAAACTCTAATTAATTGAAAAAAGCATTTAAAATTTCAATGCGTTTGATCGGAAATTTTTAAATTTTTAGTATTTTCGAAAATACGGTATTTTGGGGAGATTCTAATATTTTCAAAGAAATAACTCTATAAATGTAAAAAGCATACAACATTTTGCTTTGTTTGATACCCATATTGCAAATTATGAAATTGTGAGTACTTTCGAAAAATACGCTAATTTGTGAAAATGTTAGTATTTTCAAAAAAAAAACTCTTATAAAGAGAAAAAAGCATACAAAATTTCACTTCGTTTGAAACTCATATTGGGTAATTCTCTACCAACTCACACGAAATCGGGAAAAGTTGCCCCGAACCCTCTTCGATTTGCGTGAAACTTTGTCCTGAGGGGTAACTTTTTTCCCTGATCACGAATCCGAGGTCCGTTTTTTGATATCTCGTGACGGAGGGGCGGTACGACCCCTTCCATTTTTGAACATGCGGAAAAAGGGGTGTTTTTCAATAATTTGCAGCCAGAAACGGTGATGGGATAGAAATTTGGTATCAAAGGGACTTTTATGTAAAATTTTACGCCCGATTTGATGGCATACTCAGAATTCCGAAAAAAACGTATTTTTCATCAAAAAAAAACACTGAAAAAGTTTTAAAAATTCTCCCATTTTCCGTTACTCGACTGTAAATTTTTTTGGAACTTGTCATTTTAAGGGAAATTTAATGTACTTTTTGAATCTACATTGACCCTAAGGATCATTTTTCATTTAGTATGAGTATGCCATCAAATCGGGCGTCTAATTTTACATAAAAGTCCCTTTGACACCCATCACCGTTTCAGGCTACAAATTATTCAAAAAACCTCTTTTTTCGCTTGTTCAAAAAAGGAAGGGGTCGTACCGCCCCTCCGTCACGAGATATCAAAAAACGGACCTCGGATTCGTGATCAGGGAAAAAAGTTACCCCTCAGGACAAAGTTTCACGCAAATCGAAGAGGGTTCGGGGCAACTTTTCCCGATTTCGTGTGAGTTGGTGGAGAATTACCCTTTTTAAAAATCGTCCATAATCGGCGATAAGATAATCGCTGATATAATTATCGAAATAACGATAACGATAGATTATCATTATCGCCCCGACGATTACGATAGAACTATCGTTATCGTTATCGACCCTTGATAATTTTATCGTTAACAACATTGGTTTCATCACTCTGGCAGTCTAACATTTTTGTAACGGTCAGAGTGTGTACAATCGAGTTTGATTTGATGTAAAATTACATCCGTAAAATGGTAATTTTCGTCGATTTTTCAAAAATCGCATTTTTCAGTAAATTATAACTCTGCGCTATTTTAACCGATTTTAGCTCTCATGGACGCAATTGAGAACGCCAAGACTATGCTGGAGAGCGAATAATTTGTTTTTGAAATACCAATTGTTTGTAAATTGGCCCAATCTTACCCCTTAATGATAGTAGAGTTGGGTTAAATGAAACAAAAATGATGTAAAGAATGGGTCAAACAAGTAATAATTAATTATAACTTATTTGTGGGAATCGTATTGACATGCTATAATATTGGCTTTTCAAACATTCAAGTTCCGTCAGTGGGTCAGTGTTGGGTCTGGGAGGTGAGAATGGGTCAAAGTAATTTTTTACGGATTTGACAATTTCTCAGGTTCTTCTCAATGAAATTAAATTATTTTAAAAAGGTTGTGTAGGGGCTATCTTTAGATGACTTATCTGAAAAAATCTCGTTCATACAACAAATTCTGTCATTTTAGCAGCTGTCTAAAGTTGAGGTACGTTTTTGAGCAAAAATATAGTCTCGAAAAATCAAGTTTTTAATATTTTTGCTGGAATTGCTTGAAAAGTACCTAAATGTTTGAAAATCTCCACTTCAAACATTGTAGCATGTCAATACGATTCCCTCGAACAAGAAACACCGTTGGATGACTTGTTTTTACCATATCTTTGTATTTGAGCATCATTTTAGTTTCATTTGACCCAATGTCACCCCTTCTAAGGGGTGAGATTGGGTCAATTTCCAAACGATTGGCATTTAAGGTAGAGTTTATCAAATTCCACCATATTTTGGAAAAATGTTAGTGTTAAAAGATTTTTGATTTTATTTAAATTGTTTTTGTTATTAAGAAAAAACGAGTGGTGTGTAGTTGGTTCGTTTCAATCAATTAGATTTTTTTTTTGCAAATCTGGATTATTTCAGTGAAAAACGTTCGTTTCCCCAACTGAATGTTATTTGCCGACAAGATAAGTGAAATGTGTTGAAAAGTTGACTCAAATAGATGCTACAGAGTACTTCTTGGTACTGTTATTTTTGGCGATGAAAAGTCGGCCGTTTCGTCATTCGAGAACGACAGGAAAAGTAAGAAGTTTTACAACGAAATGGAAAGAACATTTTTTTGCAATTTCGGTTTTTCTCCAGCAGGCTTTCCCAACCATTTTTTGCTCATTTTTTCACATTTTTGATCGTCAAAATCACAATTGCCCATTTTTTTCATGGAACCGGCTCTCAGATGCAATGATACCAGATGTACAGATTTGTCTGTGTTTCACAGACATTTGAGCTTGTGCCAGACATTTTTTTGAGGTACACAGACTTTTTAAAAACTTCAGTAAATTAATATTTTGTGAAAATATCAATCGCAACTTATTTCGTTAGTCTTCAAATGCTTAAAAACGCAATTTCTGATGGATTTCCATGACTTTAAATTGATATATGGGTCATTCCATCTGAAGCGGAACAGCATTTGAAAATTACCCTCTCCGATCCTGCTCAAATTTGGCAGGGCTGTTGATACTATCAAAACATGCAAGAATCCCGAATTTCATCCAAATCGGACCACCCCCTCCATTTTTGTACCTCCCCAAAACATCGACTTTTTGGCGATTTTTGAGCGAAACCCCTATCTTCAAACGACGATAACTCAGGAACCACAAATCTTAGAGGGTCGGTCTTAGACTCAATTTTGAAGGAAATTGGACGTAGAATCCATTTCCGTGATCAAAATTTTGATTAATTTATTTTTTCTACATGTATTGCGCAATTGAAAACTTTAAACGGCCGTATCTCAAAACACCCCATCTTATTTTTTTGATTTGACCTCACCATCGTATTCCCCGTCCAATTTTACATAAGAATCACTTATCGACAGAAATGAATATGTTTCGTTCCAGAGATATCGAATTTTAAAGTTTTGAGTAGTTGAGATTACCTACATCAGCTTCATTCGCCGCATCTGCTAGAAGCACACAGGCCGGCTGATTAAAAACTGCTACCTGGTGTTCTGAGAGATGATTAATTTTATTTTTATAATTTTACGCAAATATTTTTTCAAATAGCTAATACCTTGATCAATCTTTTTTGTGTAAGGAATATTTATTGGGTTATTTTGAATGCACCGTTTTTTACGTGTTGCTAACCGTTTTAGAGTACTCCCGAGGCCATGACTAGGGCCTTTGTCATGGGCGGTAGCAAAATAGTGCTATTTCGTCAGCTGTGTGCTATCTTGTGACATAGGCCATTTTGGTCGAAACTGAGTTAATGAAGACGTTTTGCTATACTTAACAAACACTACAAGATGCTTTAACCTGATTTTGGGAACTCGCTTCCGTTTCCCGGATATCGTAATGCACACTTGTGACATAGACCAATTTATCATCAAAATGATCGTGCACACTTGTGACACGTCATACATGTTGTTGGAAAATGTGGAAAATTTCTCTTGTTTTTCACAAATTTATGTTGATACACATTTTCTAAAGGCAATGCAATGTTTTGTTTTTGAAAATATACTGATTAAGTCGGTTAAACTATTGATTTAAGCTTATTTTAGTTTGTATGGGAATACTGTGCACACTTGTGACACGTAGTACAATTTTACTTTCAAAACACACTTGTGACACGTGCTTTTCAGATTTTTGTTTACATAATGTATTGTATCTTTTAACTGGTTTAACCAAACTTGGAGCGATTGTTTAGCGATAGTATACGAACCGATTGCTACAAAAAGTTTGACTCTATCATTCATAATTTTGAAAATATTTATCGTCAAACTTTTAAATCGATTTTCTCGAATAGTACTAAATGGTCGTTGTCACAAGATAGCACACAACTGACGATTTAGCAAAAAACCCAAAATCTGATTTATGGATTAAAAGTTTGATCATATTAAATCGATTTTTATATTGTGAGCCAGCTCCATTTGATTAAAAGATGATTTTGGTCACGGTACATTTAATTAACAAAATATTTATACGTGTGGACAGCAGCCGTATTGTGTTCCAAGAATCCAAGAATGATAGCAGAAAAAAAAAACATTGTTGTTTTGACGGTGTTGAAGTCATCGCAACTTTATTTGCGGAATTAGCCGCTTCGCAGCAGATCAAACTATGTAATTTTCTAACATTTTTCATTTTTATACTTTCCAGAAATCCTTTTCCTACTCCTTGTGATCGTCCTTCACTAGAATACAACGTATCAACAAATTTTATTAATTTTATTTCATATTTTTTTACTCAATAATGTATCGTGCACTTATTGTTCAGTGTTACTTACAAGATCAATTGCATTTTCCTGCACGCTCCGTCGTAATCCAATTCTGCCCTTTACTGTGTGTCGTTATTGCTCTGTCCTGTGAGTTAGCACAGAAATTCACTTAATTTTTTTTGAGCAGATAAACATTTGCGATTAAACTCCTGTTTCCTACAGTTATACAGTTAATTTTTGCTCAAAGTGATATAGATTATTTATGATGAATTATTATTTCAATAAATGATCAGGTAGCAGTTATTGATCAGCCCGCCTGTGTGCTTCCAGCAGATGCAGCGAATGAAGCTGATGTAGGTAATCTCAAAAAATCAAAACTTTAAAATTCGATATCTCTGGAACGAAACATATTCATTTCTGTCGATAAGTGATTCTTATGTAAAATTGGACGGGGAATACGATGGTGAGGTCAAATCAAAAAAATAAGATGGGGTGTTTTGAGATACGGCCGTTTAAAGTTTTCAATTGCGCAATGCAGGTAGAAAAAATAAATTAATCAAAATTTTGATCACGGAAATGGATTCTACGTCCAATTTCCTTCAAAATTGAGTCTAAGACCTACCTTCTAAGATTTGTGGTTCCTGAGCTATCGCCGTTTGAAAATAGGGGTTTTGCTCAAAAATCGCCAAAAAGTCGATGTTTTGGGGAGGTACAAAAATGGAGGGGGTGGTCCGATTTGGATGAAATTCGGGATTCTTGCATGTTTCGATAGTATCAACAGCCCTGCCAAATTTGAGCAGGATCGGAGAGGGTAATTTTCAAATTTGCACTTTTTCGTGCACAGTTGAGATGGAATGACCCATATTTGAAATTTAGAAAAATACACAGACATACACAGACTTTTTCACAGACTTTTGAAAAAACCATGTGGCATCCCTGCTCAGATGATCAATGAACATAACTTTGATAAAGGTTTGGAAAAATATTTTTGCAAGTTGTTTTATGTAAGTTTTAAGTTAAAAATTTGTTCCAGTCGGCGGGCTGGATTGGATTCAGTCAAAAAATGTAGGTATAAAACGAGTTGTAAAAAAATTCAAACATTATCTATTTTATGTTTATTGGTCATCTGATAAACTTGTAATAAACCATGAAAAAATGGACAGTTGTGATTTTGACGATCAAAAATGAGAATTTGAGCCAAAAAGGTTGGGCAGGTCTGTTCTACAGTGTAGAAATGGCCCACTTATCATCACAATAAATAACGGTTTTGCTTTTCAGTACTTTTTTAAAAATAACACTTTTCGTCAATGTTTTGGTTTTTGAATTGGCCAAAAGTTTCTAAAACGTTTCACTGAAAAATCCGATAAATTTTAAATTTAAAAGTATGTTAGTCGAAATTGCAAAAACAATTCCGCTAAAATAATCACTCTAGCAATGCAACTAACGACCTTAAAAATAAGTTAAAAGCATGAAGATAGCGTAATTTGCAACGATTACTTTAATTTTGATGTTTAGTTACTCTTTGTTTACAATGTATATTACTTCTTCTACTTATGTTTCATTTTCATTGCACCCATTGAAAATTTTATCTTTTTCGCGAAACTTCACAGTCACACCTTCCACCACTTTCCAAGTATCTTTCCCATGTTTACACCTCACGAGTGGTACTCATAATTATGTTTTCCTCCACTCATCAAAGCGCAAAAATCCCACTGTCAGTGGCAAATGTCACCACACCATAAAATGGCTCTTTTTACTCATTAATTCAAATTGTGCACTCCTTTTTTTCAAATGCAGTGCAGTGCAACCTTTTGGCATGATAAAAAACCCAACCAGAAAAACTCAACCTTTTCCACCCATCCACCGCTCTCTGCTGGGATGATGCAATTATGGAAATTTTTCAATTGACATGACACCACCGAGAGTCATTGAGCTTTGGTGTGGGAATTTTCACTCATTCCTCTCTCTCTGTTGGTGGGTTGTTTCATTAAATGAAAATTTCGCGGAGTTGCTGCTTCTGCCTTTGAATGGACCTCATCTTTACGTTTATGACTTCAACTCGGCGGCGCAGTTCTTATTAGTCGACTTTTGTTGTGTGGAAATCGAGGGAAACCTGCTCAGATGGTTTAGCCAAATTCAGTTTGAACAACTTAAAAACTGATAAAAATTTTTAGATTAAATAAAACGACTTTAAAAAACCATTATCAATTCATTAGATTGTATGATAAACACCAGCATGGTCACCCAAAAGCCCAACCTTTCACTCGGGCGAATTGAGTTACATCACCGTGGTCAGCTTTCTGGTGTCATCAGTCCCTCGACCGGACCAGTCCAGAGACTTCCACGCGGATCCTCTCTACCCGTTAGTAGCGTTGCTTTGTGCAAACTGCATTTCTCGATTTAGGCGCATCGCCCAATGACACAACTCTCTCGCTGGCGTGTGAATGTAGGTGGTGAAGTCATCGAAAATTCGCAGCTACCAGTTCCGAAAGATGGTGAATTCCGTGTTGTTGTACGGTGGTCATAAAACAAATATTTCCAATTTCAAGATAGAAGAAATGGCAAAACTCACGAAACGAAAAATCTAGTTTGATTTCATTTGAAATAAAGCTCAATTATCATGAAAAGGTTTGAAATTTATTTTCTCCTTTTACCAAGTTGTTAACACCGTGATAACAGTGTAGATTCAGACAAAACCAAACTTCAAACGTATGCGCAAATTGGATAACAAGTGTCGCACGATACTACGTTTTTGCTATGCGCGCCAGTCTGCACTCTATGGCAACCCTATGGTCAAATCTGAAGTTCAGAAAAGAAAGAGTAACGTTGACAATTACGATTTTGTAATTATATATTTTTTTAAATGGTTCCTAAAGTTTTGACTAGTATTAGGTCTAAATAAATGAAATAAATTTAAAAATCAACGTTCCTTTGTTTTAAACAAGCTTGTTTAATAAAATAGTTTTTTTTTATTTTGAAAATAATTCAAACTTTCTCAAATAAAATCAGAACCAGAATATTGAAAATATGTTCATGCTATTCCGTTTTGAAAGTACTCACATTCCTGTGATTCTTGAAAATTAACAATATGCCAAATGACCATTATGCCAAACGGCCATTATACCAAACGGCGTTATGCTAAATGCGTTATGCCAAATAGGAAAATAAGTGGAAAATAAGTCATGGGAAAGAGTTTTTTTATTTTTTTTCTTACAAATTTTGAATTTTGGAATTTGGGAACAAAAAAACTTTAAAAATAAAAGAAGAAATACAAATCAATACTTTCAAAAATTATTCAAAAAAAAATGTTTTAAAATACATTTTACACTTGTTCATTTGATTTGTAATCATTAGCTTCCAAAAAATCTAAAGAAAACATTTTTTTTTTTGCAAAAAGAAATCTTTTTGCAGTACCATTCATAGGAAATTCACTAAAGTTAAATCTAATGGAAATTTGATTTTACTTGAATATTTGAATTTTGAAGTTTTTTTTTTAATATTAATTGCCTATGATTTTTCAGGCCGTTTATGAAGAATCACCCCCTCTAACTTAAACTTTTAAAAGTATGAGCAACAGCCTAATAGCTTGATACCATTTGAATTTTGTTTGTGTGTCGAAGACGATTGTATTTTGACGTAGACTTACGTCTTTGTCGAAGGTACTGGGGTGTCATTCCAAAAAACCCGGGCCGAAGGCCCTGGATTACTGCGTCATCCGTCAAACGCTTATATCTTCCTTCCCTCTAATCGAATCGACACGATTTATGTGCCATTCGATTCGAAAATTATTCAGCAATTTGCTATAAAACTTTCATTGTTGGCGAAATAGTTTTACTATTGAAACAATTGAATGTTTTAAAATGTTTTCAAAATGCAGAGATTTTGCAAGCAAAATGAGCGCTTCCCACTCACGGACGGGAATGTCAAGTACCTATTTTGAGGGGAAAATCATCCGAGCAACGCGACCGAGTGTCGGTCGCGAAAAAGGAGGGGAAGTAGCGGGCCGAAATCATACATAAGAACGCGCGCCAGAGCCCATTCCATCATTCACGTCTCAGACGTCGGACCGACAGCAGCAGCAGCAGCAGCAGCAGGATAGCTCAGCCCAGAGCAGCAGCAGCAGGAGAGAGGGACCAGAACTGGAAAAGAAGTGCGCATCGCCTTCTCGTCGTCACCTTCAGCCAGTTGCCTCTCGATGGCCGGACCGTTTGGATCTTTCGTGGTTGCTGTGGTTCGGAGGTGCCTCAATCACCATCCGTCGTCCCATCCGGGACGAGGCATCAACAAGATGAGGCGCGCGCCTGCTGCCTTCCGCCGAAAAGCCTCTCGTGGGTCAAGCCTTGGTTGTGAAACAATCAGGACATCCAACTAGCTCGTCGCATTCGCGGCGAGCGCTTCTGAAAGATTTACGTCTCATCCAATTCTAAAGCGTTGAAAGAGTTGCCCTCGTCCCACCAGGGACGAGGCAGCGAACTAATTTGAATTTAAATTTCAGGAACAAATTTTGGTCTTCGGGGGCGACGGAATGCACAGCTTTCTGAGGCTGCTCTCGCCCCAACCCCTCTCCCTCCCCCTCATTCTGCTACCAAACATTCATTCGGTTCGCGAAAAAATCGTTTTTCGTTCTTCTCTTTCCTTCCTTAATTCGATGTTGTCTAGTCAAAGATTTATCAACACATTCAAAGTATGTTTACATGGTAGCTGCGGTTTTGTTCGCATTAGATTTGCCATCTCTTTCTAGTAATAGTCAACTTTATCGGAATTCAATTCGAATCGTATAAAAATTCCGTTTCAACAACCGGTACGTACACGGTCCAATTGAATGTACTAGGTGTCGGGGGGTCCATCTCGCATTCACAATCTTATTCCGTTAATGTATTTCAAGTGTCTAGCTAATTCATCAAAATTAAGAAATGGAAAACTCTGTCCACATATCAAAACTTTACGTAGTCTACGCCATTCCGGTTATGTTTGTGACATAACTACTTTGACTTTTTTTATTTACTATTTTATTTTATTATGGACAATTCACAGTTCATAAAGAAATGATTCTTTTAATACTAAATAGTTTTTCCTTAGGGCTATCAAAATCCTACAATTTGTTAAGTGTTTTTCATTTTTGCATGATTTTTATTGATACGATAGTTATCATTGATGATTCTTGATTTAAATTTCAAAACAATTTTCAAAACTATCATGAAATAGAGTTGCAAATTTTTTTTTTAATTTAGGCTGATGCAAATATTTTTCAAAGTTTATGTCCCTCGGCTCTGGCCAAAGTCAAGGGGAGGGGGCAAAAAAAATTCAAATAACAATGCATAGTCTTAACATTTTATTGAAAAAAAAAATCATTTTAAAATGCATTTTTCACTAGTTCAGTTGTTTTGCAATCATTAGTTTTCAAAAATTGTAAGATTGACGAAAACAAACATTTTAGCGAAAAAAAAACTTTTTGCGATACTATACATCGAAAATCAAAACTACTGCGACCAGCTACGCTCATTAAAAATATTAATAATTTCGAGAAAAATTAGAATCCTGCGCTCCAATTAATCGCCGCAGAAAGATATCGTCGCAATGGGAAAGCCCTGAAAACTTAGAGAAGGCAGGAAAGTAGGCTTAGACATTTTTTAAAAATAATTGTTGATTGTCAATCTGAGATGTTCGTAGGAACTTTGTCTGCTGGCTGACGTTTTTGGCTTGTTGGTTTTGGCTGCGGTTGTCTGGTTTCCGGTGGCGGAATCTACGGTTCTGAGACCTTCGCGATCGGTTTTATGGAACCATCCGACCCGGTATGCACGGGGAGTATGGATATCGGGCATGGTTGGCTTCCCAATCGGTGCAGATCGTGGTGCCCAGCCATACGCTAATCCGGGCATGCTTAAAGAGGACACTTCCTGACCGTTAAGGTCAGCAGCCTGAGAGATGTCGGCCTTGATTTTGATTACGCTAAATGGCGCTTGTCGATGGGTAAATGTGGGAAAATGACCAAAAATTGACCGAAACATGGTTCCACCAAAGAGTACTTCTCTCTAGTTCCACGTAAACCATCAATAGCTATGTTTAAGTATCAGAAAATAGAATCTGACGGAAAATCAACGCACAGACCGGTGGCCGGGATACGATCCACCTAAGATCCAGATTTGACAAAAATTTTGGCTCCATTTAGATTCCATTTCTTTAAACATGAAATCTCATGCAAAACAATCCTAGAACAGCAAAAAAAAATAAAAAATCCATGAGACTGGAATATCGGAACCGGTTTCACGATCATCGGTGGCCAAATCCAGAACCGTATTCAAGAAACTGCGTTAACTCGTCGGTTAACTGGCCTTGCGACGTATAAAACTTGTTTATTTTGTATCAAGAGGGTCTTTAGTGTCTCCTGGCCGGTTCCCATATTCCCCGGTGGTCACATCCGGAATCCGTTTTTGGCAAACAAAAATGTAACAAAGTCTCAACCACATCCCCTTAACTGCGTTTAATAATAAAAGAACGCATTTGCGGCCTCTGGATGATATACAATTTCATATGATCCCTGCAATAAAAGGAAGAAGTTATATTTATTTTAAATATAAAATATTATTTCCATTAAAACCGCTCACCATCTGAAAAAACCATCAAAACGAAAAAATAGCATAAACAATTGAGTTGAACTGACAGTGATGTAAAGTGAAAATCAAAACGATTGCTGCGATTAATTGAAAAACTCCTTGCGCTCCTATATTTCAGACCCCCTCAAGATAATCACCAAAACTGATTATTTCTCAATACGCGCAATACATCATCATTTGCAGATAGCTTTTTCAACAAATAAATATAAAGGATACCACAAAGTAACGAAAATCTTGATAGAGTTAATAAATTTTTTTTAATGAAAAACTATGACTAGTTATACTTGAGTTCATTTTATTGTAAAAAATGTGGTAATGATGTCATTTTTGAAATATTTTAGCATCTTCAGAAATCTAGTAAATCCATGTCAAATGGCCAATGTCGAAGCATAACAAAGAAAAAAAGTGTATCCTGCTAGTTCCTAAAGTAAACACCAGCTGACGTAACAGGATAGACTCTTTGTTTACATTTCGACATTGGGCCAATTACATAGTTTTGCTTGAAATCATTCTTTATAAGATGATTATTCAATCTATCAAATATTATGTACACAAAGTTTTATTGAAGTATTTCTGTGTTATTTTATCAATCTGGTAAGCTAGGGTTAGTGAATTTTCACGATTTCGTGGACAGCGTGAAAATCGTAAAAGTACACAATTTCCGCGAAATCCCGTGAAATTCATGGATTTTCGGAAATCAATGCACAAAAATACCAAATATTTTATCCACAAAGATTTCAAGTGTTAATTTGATAAGTTTTCAGTTGAATACGTGAAATTTGAACTCTTGAATTGAACTCTTATAGTTGATAGGAACCCATTTATTGAAATAGAGTTGTTAAAACATTTAATAAGAAATGAAAGCATTGAATACCTAATCGAAGTAAAAAATATTGTTATTGTAATATAAAAACATACTTTATATTCGGTATCGTCAAAGAAAGTAAGATTGCAGTTAGCCTAATGCATTTTTTTAATGTTTTTGTCTTTTACCAGCCTGCAAAATTGTCAAGATCAAAGAAAAGCATACTGAAGGTATAAATGAAAATTGAAATAAAAATGAGTACAACGACTGCAAACATTTTATTTTTTTACCGTTTTCAATTAAATTTGGCTCTTTTAAGCTTTTCTCAAATTCTGAGTTGTAAACCACAGATTGAAAATACCAGTAGGACATCGAGATTTTCTATGGCTTTGTTGATCATTTGTATTTTTTGTACAAAAGATACTTTTTGCTTTAAATAAAATGCTTCATATTTGATATTTTTAATATATTTTGTTTTCATGGACAAAATAATGTTTTCTAAATTCTTTGAAAATTTAGCTAAAATAGAAGTGCAATTGACTGGAAACAAATTATTCCTGCAATCTTTGTCACTTTCATCACGATTGGGTTTTTTGAAAATAATTTAGAATATTAGTGAAATTTCAATGTACAGTTCAGCAAAGAGTTTTCCTAGTCATTATTTTATGAGAAAACTATTTTTTTGAAGTTAACTCCGTGTAATATAATTTGTTTGCCATTTCATTTTAACGGTAGAATTCCAAAGGAAAATGGAAGATTCAAATTCGGATTATACAAGAATGAATGACTTGGGCTTAACAATATTATGTTAATCTAAAAAATCAGACCTTTTCTCGTATTTTTTTTGTTATTTTTTTTCTTTGTCCCATAAAATTCCCACGAATTATAAAGATTTGTTCCCGTGAAAACTGAAAGTTTCCTGCCTGAAAAATCACTTAGTTTATTGTTTATATTTAATTAAGTTTACAGAAATCTTTTCGGTTAATTAGCATAAAATTTTATAAGTTATTTAAGCATTTTTCATGTCCGTGAAATTTTGTGTTTTCGGATAGTGGTCTTCGTGAAAATGGCATTTTTTAGCGTGAAAAATCACTAAGCCTACGTGATAACGGTAGTTTTTGGTAATAAACACCTTACAATTTTGGTAATTTTGGACTGACTGGCTAGTAAATAATGAAACAAAGTACCCCTTGAGATCATTTGCTTCAGTTACCTAATTTTTAACACATATAATTTCCTTTATTTTTCTTGTATCTTAAAATAAGGGTACATTGCATACCGTAAACTGGGGTCAATCGGGACACATGGGGCGAATTGGGACAGCAGTTTTAACCATGTTGGAGCACAATATTTTGATTTTTCTGGTTGGTTTCGGTTAGAACAGACTCAGGTCAACAAAATGTGTACATCCATTTCCAAATTTAAAAACTTTAAGTGCTCTAGAAACTGCTGTCCCTATTCAGACTGTAGTCCCGATTCACCCCAGATTACGGTACCTTAAATTATAAAAAAAAAAGTTTGCTAATAGTGAATTTAATATCCTAATTTTGAAGAAAAACTAGAATCGCAAAAAGTTAATTTTAAATCAAAAAACTAGGTTCGTAAATAAAAATAAAAAATCAATCAGTTACATTCCTGTTCAGAGAGTTTTTTACCCTATTTGCTGCATTTTTCAACCCGTTACATAAAAAAGAAGTCCGTGCAAATCGACAAAGTTCAAGTGAATGTAGCCTCAACCACGCCACCACACTTCATCGACCATCATTCCAGCAAAGGTAGATGCGCAGAATACGGCCGTGATGCTCATGACCGGAGTTCAGAGAGTTGGTTGGATCGGTTCCCTGGGAGATGCTGCTGATGTTTCATAACGGGTTGCAGCAGCCAGCAACAGCTCGTTTGACAAAGGTCGTTGCCGATGCAATCTCTGTCTGTTGTAGTGAACGAGGAAAATACCTTTTTTGCATACTCTCCCCCGGTAGTTGGTGACCTTTGAAGAACAACTTTCACGTGCACTGACCGTCCTCTGCATTGGGGGCACTTCCTGGACCGGGAATGCCTGCTGTGCTGAAGTTGAAGAGATATTGCTTTTGATGGCATTATTGGATGCATTGGGTGGAATTTGATTTGAAGTATATTTAAGGGAATTTTGCGGTGCTGGGGCCAATTTTTTAAACTCTTTTTTAACTTTACTCTTCAAAATATTTGAAAGGAATCAATCTGCAAAAGCTTAACCAATTAAATTCTATTAAAAAAAGTGACAAATCATTAAATAAAATTTTCAAATCAATCAATTGATCCAGATTGTACCAAAATTGAAATGCAATGAAATGAAACTCTTTAAAAGTGCCATTCAATCGAGCCAGCAATTACCACTTCAAAAATCCCAAACATCGCCGCAATCGTACAACGTGAGAGCAAAACTATTCCGTCAATTTGATTAATGATCTGTTTCCATGGACATCAAACATTCATCCCCGATATGGCAGCTGAAATGGAGCTCACCAGGGCAAAACATACAAACATAACCTTTGCCTTGCCCCCTTCGCTGGGGGGCCAATTTGCAACCCAGGAGGGAAAACCGATACCGAATGGTGGGTGTTTTGGGTGTCGGATTGATTTCCATTGAATTGGGTTCGAGAAGGCTCTTGCCGATGGAGAATTTTGGGAATTTTCCGGTTCGAATGATTTGCTCTAATTGATGGAATGCTGGGAATGCTATACGTCTACTTTAATCTCAGTTGGATTGAATCGGACTGTTGCAGTTTGCTTTCAAGTCAATACACTTTCCTTAACTTAGATCAACTCCAGCCCAAAACATGAATTTTCAGGTACTTTTTTAACTTGACTCTCTCCGATTTCAAAATTTAAATATTTCTGTATTTCTAAGCCGATATCTCGTATCAAAAAGTAGTCATAAACAAACTTATAAGAAATTTGACGGGCTTTTTTGATTTAGTTAAAAAGTCTTTAAGGTGAGCCCACAATTTTTTGAAGAGCCCTAAAATGTTTCAAAATCCTCACGAAACATGTATGTAAAAAAAAGTTTTGGACACTATACACAAGTTACGGAAATTGGTTTCCGCATAATAAATCGACGCCACCAACTTCGTCAGCACAGCCGACAACAGTAACCCAAACTGCGAACAAAGCTAAAATTCGTTTACCTCGCCGCGATTAAAGCAAGTAACTCGATTAATGCTCAGTAAGCAAAACCTCAGTACCTCATATGTGAGGCTCTGGGGGACTTTTCGATTACAATAAAATCAGAACGTTTTGGACAGTCTTACTCAACACTTTGGAGTAATCAATTAAGAGAAAACCACCCTTTCATAATGGGACCTTTATATCTCATTTTTTGTGAGGAAACATGCGAAAATTAAATGTTTGATAAAAACCTAGAAGGTGCCTACTACTAAATTCGAAAAACTGGTAAAAATGGTCAAAATCATCACTTTTTCAAAATACTCGTTTGTAAAATTCTGATAACTCGCGAAGAATATATACAATCCCCATATGTTTAGTATTCTTTTTTTTGTTTTTGTCTGCTCAAAAAATGTGTTAAATATTATTACACTCTAAAACAGCGGTTCTCAACCTGGGGCACATGTACCCATGGGGATACCACGAGCGGTCTCAGGGGGTACCGGAAGACAAACTCCGTAATGTCGGACATTTGAAAAATATTCCAGACAAAATATGAAGTTTAGGGTTCGCCGAATTACGTGCTTTTTAAATTTTTCAAAAATAGTTTGCCGAATGGTTTTTCTCCAAAGTTTGTATGGAGAATTAGGGCGGTTCGTCGCCGTTGCATACAAGCGAAAATTGCATGAAATATGTGGGCGTAGCGAAGCACTAATAGCACGCAAGATGACAGTTTCGTAATAAGAAGACAACAACTTCCTTAGTTGCTGTATACCCTTATTCACTTTGTTTTTACTTATCTATTAGGCCGATGCAAAAAATTTTCAAAGTTTTTGTCCCTCGGCTTTGGCTAAATTAAAATAACAAGCCATAGTCTCAACATTTGAATGCACAAAGTGTTTCAAAATGCTTTTTACACTAGTTCAGTTGTTTTGCAATCATTAATTTTCAAAAAAGTGTTAGATTTGACGAAAACAAAAATTTTAGCGAAAAAAATCTTTTTGTGATACTGAACATCGAATTTTTTTCAAAAATTCCTAAGATTTTTAAATAAACCCAAGCATGTCTTAATTGATTCTTAGAGAAGGGGATTGCTTTTTAAATTGATTTCAACTAATTGCACTTAAATGTCCATTGATATTTTGAAGTTTTTAAAAAAAATATGTCCCATGATTTTTCGGGCCAACTTTGAGGGAGGGGGGGGGGGTGATTGCGACAAAAACTTTAAACAAAATGTTTACCAGCCTTATCATTAAATTTGAAAAGTGTGCTATGAATATTTTCAAAAATCTGTACCTTGAGATGGCGGTTTTCTTTTAACTATCCCACATCTATTAGCTATTTCGAAAGACATTTTTGCATTTTTTTCCTTCTCCTTAGTACCAGTAAACTCTCTCCTCATTACGAACAAATCAGCTGTTGAATGGTAGTATCAGCTCAGGATAACGACTGCACCAATGTTATTGTTAAAGCAACCTAATAAATAAAATGAAATGAAATTAGATGGCATTTTCTGATCACAAATCTTTTGTAAAGTTTATGATTAAGTTTGCCTAGAAAAACTATGCTTCTTAAACAAATTAACAAAATATTCAGAAAATATTCAAAAAAGTATTGGAATGAGAAAAGTCGCTTGCATTCGATAAGAAATTTTATTAATTTTTACTAAGGTGTACCTTTTTTAAGGTTTTTGTTATTTTTTTTAATATTTTTGTCTTAAATCTGGAAAAGAAAGAATGAAACTACCATAAACTACCACTACCATAAAATAATTCAAAAGGTTGGTAAAAGATCCTAAAGTTTCATTATTAAACATTATTTTTCCGATCTGTCTTTTAGTTTTGCCAAAAATTAAAGTAAGTAAAAAAAATTGTAAATGTTACCCAATAAGGTATCAAGACTGAGTTTACGTCTGACAGCCGGAGACAGCGGTTGTTTTTTCTGCTGTTTTCGTGGCGCGGCACAGTGCTTACGGATGGAGGTGGAAGAATCCTCCGACGGGGACGAGTTTCGTTCCGTAAATGGAACGGGGAAGCGGAGGAAGACCAGCAACGGAGCCGTTGTCGGGGATGGCTCAGAGGAGAATCTTCTCAACAACAACAAGTTCAGTCCGCTGGCGGGGAACAACAACAACAACAATAACAATGGTATCCCAGCCGGGAAAGGAAGCGTCCCACCGGTTCCAGTGGTTCCAGTGGCCAAGAAACCACCACCTCTGGTGGTAAAGAATACGAGCTACGCCAAGCTGAGGACTGTAATGTCGCCGTGCACAACCAAGCCAAGTTACAAGCTAACACCGTTTGGGATCAAATTGCTGTGTTCCTCCGAGGAGCGTTTTGAGACCGCGCGGGCCCACTTGATTGCGAACAAAGTGGAGTTCTACACCCACGAGAAACGAAGCGAGCGGCAACTCCGCGTCGTCGTCCGAGGACTTCCGTCGGCTTCACCTGAATTCGTCAAGAAGACCCTCAAGGAATCGCAAAACCTGGATGCTGTGGAGGTGCACGCCATCAAGAGAAAGGGAGAGTTCGCCTCGTCAGAGGAAACCCCGTACATTGTTACGTTCCCCAAGGGGTACACCAGCCTCAAGCAGCTGAGTGAAATCAAGCGCTTGAGAAGATTTCACATCCGGTGGGAGGCCTACCGGAACAAGCGACCGAACGTGACCCAGTGCAGGAACTGCTTGCAGCTGGGTCATGGAACCAGGAACTGTCACCTCAAGGGGAGGTGCAACAACTGTGGGGGTCCCCACAAGACGGACGAGTGCGAAGTCCAGGAAGCCCAGCCAAAGCGGTGTGCCAACTGCTCTGGAGCCCACGAAGCCACGGACCGCAGCTGCCCCAAGCGTGCGGATTTCATCCAGCGGCGACAGCAGGCGTCGAAACCAAAACCGCCGGCGAGGAAGGCGGAGAAGCAGAGTCCAACAGTTCCGGCGTTCACGCCGGCGGAGTTCCCTCCGCTGCCGGGCGCAGTTCCGGACGGAAAATTGAAGGATCGCCCTCGACCCGCAGGAAGCAGCCAAGGTGGCCCCCGAGACGGTGGAGCCACGGAGAAGGAAGCCGGGGAGGTACTCTATAGTTCGGCTGAGCTGTGGGGGATTTTCTCCGAGTACATCGGCAGGTTCAAGACCTGCAAGACCCGCTTGGACCAAGTAACCCTCGTCAGTTACATGATCTCCAAGTATGGAATTTAAGGAGTTTTGTTTTGTTATTATATATTGTTTAACTGATCCTCGGTCCCAACCTGGTCACAGCACCTAAAAGGACCTAATAAAAATAAGTTAAGAAAAAAAAAAAAAAAAAAAAAAGGTATCAAGACTATTCCTCAACATTATCAAACAAAACAGTCTTTCGAAATATTGTCGAAGTGTTGTTTAAAATTTTAAAATGTTAAAATAGCAGTAAAGAATTTTAACAAATCGTCTGCTGTGTGCTATCCTGTGACCCGAGCATGGGTAAATAACAAGGGAAATGGGTAATAATTTTGGTATTCCTGGACCCTTTAAAATTTGTCTTAAGGATTATGCAAGAGCAAAATGTGGTAGCATACCAATTTAAGGTATTGTTTTGATATCGCAAAATTGCAGAATTTGTCAATGGTCGAACACCACATTTTGGTATTCTTTTGGTATTACAGTATTTCATCCAATTCCTCTGAAACTTTGAGAAAATTTTGACCAATTTTCACAAAATAATTAATTTTGCGCTAAAGTGATGTCTCAAAGCGAATGCCTTCATTGAAAACCGGAAATTTCAAACTTAATTTTAAACATTTTTGATATACCCCCTAAAGAAATGACTTGAAATTGTGGAGTCAGAATGCCACATTTTGGTATTATTTTGGTGTTGAAAGTTTTCATCAAATTCCTCTAAAACTATGGAATTTTTTTTATAAATTTTGACGAGATAATTAATTTTTAATTCACTGGAAACCCAAAAATGTTAAAGCTGATTTTCATATATTTTTTTTATTTACCCACTAAGATTTTTTTTAAAACGTTGAGATTTCTCTAAGTAGGGATAACCATATACTTTGAAAAATGAGTTAATCAACAGATTATTGAATTTTGGTGAATTTCAATCCTTATTTTTCAATCTTGTTATTTTTCAGAATCTTCAAGAACTTCAAGCACATCAATGACAAATGAATTCGATGTGGTGGAACAACATGGAATCATCAGGTGAGTAGATTTGGCTGTTGCATATGGATCATTTCCGTGTTTTCACTAACTGCAACTGCTGCATTAAAAAATGGCATGAAAATACAAAACATTGTATTACTTGTGCAAATACCAGCGACCAAGATGTGCTCGTGGTTGCCCAGTAATAGATGGTAAAATACCATGAAATCATACCAATATTATGTATGTGGAAGACCACAGGAATACCAAAATCTGATTTTCCGAGGGCGCGGGAATACCTAAAAATAAAACCATGGTAATACCAAGTTTTGGTATTGAAGCAATGTTCAAAAATCCAGAAGATCTCAACTTGGTATTGAAATGGTTTTATTTTGAGGTATTATTTTACCCTTGGAATAACATGGTTTGGTATTGTTGTGCCTTTCCACATACAAGACTTTGGTATGATTTCATGGTATTTTACCATCTCGTCAGCTGTGTGCTATCTTGTGACATAGGCCATTTTGGTCGAAAATAAGTTAATGATGACGTTTTGCTATACTTAACAAACACTACAAGATGCTTTAACCCGATTTTGGAAACTCGCTTCCGTTTCCCGGATATCGCAATACACACTTGTGACATAGACCAATTTATCATCAAAATGGTCGTGCACACTTGTGACACGTCATACATGTTGTTGGAAAATGTGGAAAATTTTTCTTGTTTTTCACAAATTTATGTACACACATACTTTCTAAAGGCAATGCAACCTTTTGTTTTTGAAAATATACTGATTAAGTCGGTTAAACTATTGATTTAAGCCTATTTTAGTTTGTATGGGAATTCTGTGCACACTTGTGACACGTAGTACAATTTTACTTTCAAAACACACTTGTGACACGTGCTTTTCGGTTTTTTGTTTACATAATTTACTGTATCTTTTAACTGGTGTGACCAAATTAGTTGAAACTTGGAGCGTTTGTTAAGCGATAGTATACGAACCGATTGCTTCAAAAAGTTTGGCTCTATCATTTATAGTTTTGAAAATATTTACCAACAAACTTTAAAAATCGATTTTCTCGAAAAGTACTAAATGGTCGTTGTCACAAGATAGCACACAACTGACGATCTATTACTGGGCAACCAAGGGCACATTTTGGTCTCTGTTATTTGCCCAAGTAATACCAAAAATGGGTCCCGCCCGTGTGGATCAATCGGACCGCGCACTGGACTCACAATCCAGAGGTCGCCGGTTTGAATCCCGCGGCGGGCGCTCTAAAATTCTTTGTGTAAATATGGGTATTCGGCGCCGTCGCTCCGTGCCATACTTTCATACACATTGGAGCCCAGGGCGGCGAAGTCCTTGTAGATAAAAGGAAGACACTAGTGGTTGGTACTAGCAATGGTGGCCGACAGCTATAAAGTCAACTTCGTTTTAATACCAAAAATTGGTATTCCCGTGTTATTTACCCCTGCTCGGGGACATATACCATTTTGGTTGAAAATAAGTAAATGATGATGTTTTGCTATACTTAACAAACACAAGATGCTTTAACCCGATTTTGGGAACTCGCTTTCGTTTCCCGGATATCGCAATACACACTTGTGACATAGACCAATTAATCATCACATTGATCGTGCACACTTGTGACACGTCATACATGTTGTTGGAAAATGTGGAAATTTTTTTTCTTGTTTTTCACAAATTTATGTTGATACACACTTTTTAAAGGCAATGCAATATTTTATTTGTTTTAATATACTGATTAGGTCGGTTAAACTATTGATTTTAGCCAAACTTGTGCACAATTGAGACACGTAGTACAATTTTACTTTCGAAACACACTTGTGACACGTGCTTTTCAGATTTTTGTTTACATTATTTTCTGTATCTTTTAGCTGGTGTAAAGAAATTAATCGAAACTTGAAGCGTTTGTTAAGCGATAGTATAAGAACCGATTGCTTCAAAAAGTTTGGCTTTATCATTAAAAGTTTTGAAGATATGGTCGTTGTCACAAGATAGCACACAACAGACGATATCAAAAAAAACTGAGAGATGAAAAATAATTGATTTTTTTTATTGAAAAAAGTTACGACTAGAAAACTGTTCACTTTATCAAAAACACTAAAGAAATGTTTGATAAAAATTTACAATACTTTCAATGTATTTCAACAGGAAAAAAAGAATCGACGAAAAGTACATGGGCTTATTTTCAAGCAATTCTAGACACAAGCCTTAACTCTTCAACAATATTTCTCGATTTCTTTGTTAGAATCTAGGTGCTGAGATTTGGAGAACCTTTCAACTGAGATCAATTCATGAGCCTTTGCAGGGAGGGTGCATATTTCTACGTTTAAATTTTGCTAGCTGAGTGCTCTTTTAGGGAAAATAAATTTTGAGAAAAAACCCTAGATCTATGTACAAATGCGTTTTCATTCGAATTTACTGTATGTCGTTGTTCTCAAGTTTGGTTTAACACTTCAAAAAAATAGTTTCATCTTAGCCAAGATAAAAGTCAAAAGACAACCGGAATAGTAAAAAAAAACAACTTATCAAATTGAACGAAATTTTATGTATCTCACCGTAGTTATTTATATTATTACCACTTAAAATGTTTTCAATCGCCTTCGAAATTATATCTTTTTGGAATCCTTTTTTTTTGGGAATTCATCGGTTATAAAACCATGTTTTTTAATGGCTTCATTACACCTTTCAGGCAGAAAGTTGCTTTTGTTTTTCACTTCAAAAAAAAAACAATAAAAAATCTGTAACACGATGGGATTTCCATTCCCCCAAACGTGCACGCAATTATCAATTAAGCGTTGGATTACGGCCGGAAAAATTTAACGATTTTCCGCAGACAAGCAATTTTCCACCCGCAAGCAGCATCATCGCATAATTTGGCATAAATCGCAAAGGAACCTTCGAAAATTCTGCGACGAAAATCCTGAAAATTCGACGGACACTTTTTTTATTGGATTCGAGGGGGTGGCAGTTGCGTGCCAACCGGCGATTTATTGCGCGTTTCAGGGGACTTGCTGGTTGGTTTTCTGTTGTTGCTTTTTTATTACTGAACCGGTTTATTGAAATGTTGAGCGACATTTATTTGGTGCGAAGTGTTGTGGGCGAGGACTTTAAACCAGACGCGCGGGACAAGTTGACCGTTAAGAATTAGTTAATCGATTGGAATAATTTGCAATCAAAATCAAATATAAAATCTGGTCCAAATTTCCAGCTGAATGGATGTAGCCGGTGATCATGTTTTGTCTGGTGCGATTGTTGGTCAATGAAACTGGAACATTAATTTGTTGCTTTTTTGTACATTCAATGTTCGGAAACATGTAGTCAAAGAAGGAAGCTTAATTCAGCTTGAAACAAAGCCTTACATGCTGATTTTCGAATGTTTTCTGATGCTGATTTATTAACAGGTTTTCTCCAACTAAAAAAAAAAATTGAAAAAGATATTTAATTAATATTTTTGCAATTGATTGCTTGAAAAAGCAATTTAAATTTGACATCAATTGTGTATTAGTTCAAAAAGAACTCAATTTTCAAACAAACAATCCAATTCAATCACAAATGCCCAAAATAGCTAATCCACTTACCGGCAGTTTGTTGACAGTTTAATCATTACGCAAGGACGAAATCCGGCGGTGCGTGCCGCAGTCTCAAAATTAGTCGAAGGAAAATTGCAGCAATAAAGCACACGTCCCATTGCCGGACACCCCCAAGATTTATGTGGCCAACATGAGACATCACTCGGTTAACCCAGGCCGGGGGGGAGGGGGGAAGGGTCAATTTTGCGTGCCCCGACTACTCATTGATCGAGTAACCGACCTGACCCTACCTCCTTGTCCCAGCTGTTCCACCACGTGTATTGTGGTCTGTTTGTGTGACCACCCGCCGAGAACCCGAAACCGCAAAAACGTGATTCGAGACGATGTCTGGTATTAAGGAGAAGATTTTTCACCACAGGGCTGTATTTTTAGTGAAGAATTTTCATTATTGGAGATTTGGAGAACCTTTCATCAGAGAAAATTTAAGGGTCTTTACGTAGACTTTTAACTATAGACTTAACTAGCCAAATGAAGCTCGAAAACTTAAACACTGTTTAAAATGTTTAAGATGTTAACAACTAAAACCAAATTTAACACGATAACAACCCTGCATCCTGGGTTACATTCCCTAGGCGAAAACAAACCAGGCAATCTGAACAAAAAGCCCACCGATCGTGCGAAGACTTCTCGGCCCAAACCGCGCCCGGTCACGCAATCCAAATCACTTAAATGACCAACTATTACACCGTCGTCGCAAATGATTACGCTCTCACTTTCATTTGTACCACCGAGAAGACGAGAAAAACAACAGGCCAATATCGTTGGCGCTAAGAAGGGTCACTGGTCACACAGTCTGCACTGAATTGTAGGGTAAGTGGTTTTATGATTATTTATTTTTTTGAACCAAATTTCAAAATAATTCAAGTTCTTTTTTTCCGAAACATCACTTGATCCAATAAAAAAAAACAACTCACCATGGATTGATTAAATAACAACCAACCCTTTAACAATCAAGACACGGATGCAAAATGTCCCCTTTGAAATACTTCAAATCGCAGATGGAATCCATTAACGGGTCTTGCAAATGTACAGATTTTAAAAAGATTCACGTGGCGTCTACCGTAATGTCTAACTTCTTCTTTTTGAGATCAGATACAATCTTTTAGCTCGTAGGATCGAAGCAAGCCGTGCGCGCGTCGTGACGTTTTGAATTTTTGCTCCGCGTTTTTTTTTCGTTTCTTATTTCGATTATTATAGTTTTCTAAGTGAATTTTAAGTTTAATATTTTGATTGCCCGGGAGGTTCAGAATCGGATTTCGAATGCTGAGCGACGGAATTTCAAATTGGAGGCCAAAGAGAAGTGTGATTCGTAATCTGGAAAAACAGTGGCGGTTTTTTTGGGCAAGCAAAACCGATGTCAGGGACCTTCGAAGGTGAGCTTGCCCTAGCTAGAAGCAGAACATTTTGAAGCTGCTGGTGGAAATTTCGGTGCTGTCGGGAGCGATTGATGCTGAATGGTGGTCGAGATGATCGAGTCAAAGATTTGGATTTGTCTCTATGTTTCGTCCTGGATCGTTTTGTCCTATCCCGGTGAGCTCTTTCCTTTTTGGATCTTCGTTTAATTTTCACGGAACGGAACGGACAAAAATATGGGAGTGGCCGTGGCTGACTGGTTACGATGTTCGCTTTGTAAGCGAAAGGTCCTGGGTTCGATGCCCATCTGCTCCCAACGAAAAAGTTTAAGACTTAAAAATACTTGAAATACGTAATATGAACTAAAAATCAAAGTCGCTCGAGGCGGGGTTCGATCCCCCGTTCTATGGTTTGGTAAGCCAAAATGCTAACCACTGCGCCATCACAGCTTGGTGAGCTTTGACAAGAATTAGGAATACTGTTACTACCAACTAAATACGCGCTGGGTTTTGTCCATTTGGCAAGGATCCGGAAGTTCTGAATAACGTTTGAATCCGATTGATGCAAACGTTCTTTAGGGCGGGGCTTGTCGGTTCAAGCTGAGGTACCTCGCGCACGGCTAGCCTGCGTAGAAATGGGTCACCGAAGCTCGACAGAGCTAACACTTTCCAAATGCCTATGCGAGTTATTTGCATGTATAGAATGTAAATCTAAAATACATGGAAACAACTCTATTTGTAAGAAGCGGCCGCGTGGCTCCGTTTGGTTGGTTACACACACACACACACACACACACACACAGATTTAATAGTTTTTCAAAAAAAATTAGATGTAAGCAAAAATTATGTTGCGAAAAGAGAAACAAAACCAGCAAACACGGCAAAGCTTCAAATTAATTTTAGTCATCGTCACAATGTTATACGCTTACACGCGAGGTAAATTGCGATTTGCTTCCAACGATGGCGAGTTGTGACTCGCCCAATTTTAATCAAAAATTATGCGTTCAGCGTTCGTGAAAACACTCTGAAAACCTGATTGAAAATGTAAGGTTAGAGTGACAGAATAATTGACGATAATTTTTGGTACATTTTGAGCTGCAAGCTGTCGATGAGTATACAAACTGCAGAAGCTCATACAACTTTGACAATTGAAGTGAACAATAAACAACATTAAAAAAATATTGCTGAATCGTATCCTTTTTTAACAACCCTTTCGATTTTAGACATTATAATTTTTTTTTGAAACAAACTATTTTTTACAAAATTCATGAACATTTATAAAAAATTTTTTTTTGACTGGCCCAGTTGCAAATAATTTTAAAAGTTCATCTCAGCGCCAACTTCGACAAAGTTGTTTGATTTGATATTACTGTCATTGACATTTGATTTTACTGACATTTACTTCTGAACATTGTAATTGTCTGAAATCAAAATTAAACATAGTTTCAGACAAAAAAACTTTTTTTTTCGTTTGTTTATAAAAATTGCCCCAAAACTGAAATTCAACGCAAAGTTAGAGCTTTAACGTTTCGACAAAGTTTGTGAAAATTTTCATCCCTACAATTTTGCCCACGACGTCAAAGTTCTATCTCTTAACTGTCAAATATTAGAAATTCCATAGCCTGCTGCGTTGAGTTTTTTCAAAAACAAACGTCAGTAGGTCATTAGGGCGTAATATGGTTGTATGGAAAAAAACAAAGTTGTCCAAATTTAGCTAGCACAGCAACTTTTTGGTTCTTTATAGGGTCCTTAACAACTCCCCAAAGTTTGGTAACGATTGGTTTAGTCCCCACTTTGCGCAAAGCGATTCAATTTTCCATACAAATTTGTATGGGAAAAATCATTTTTTTAATTATGATATTTAAAAAATCCACGTTTCACGCCATATCAAAACCGGATTCATATTCGGATGCTCTGGAATGTGCTCTACAACTTTCCCGAAGAGAGTATGGTGCTAACTTGCTCCTATAAAAAGATACAGCGTGTTCAAAACTCATCTAAAACGTGTTTTTTGCTTGAAAATCACGTTTTAGACGAGTTTTGAGGACGCTGTATCTTCTTTCAGGAGAAAGTTAGCACCATATGAATATGAATCCGGTTTTAGTATAGCGTGAAACTTGGATTTTTAAAACATCAAGATTCAAAAAAATTATTTATCCCATACAAATTTGTATGGAAAATTGAATCGCTTTGCGCAAAGTGAGGACTAAACCAATCGTTCCCCAACTTTGGGGAGTTGTTTAGGACCCCAAAAGGAACTAAAATAATGCTGTGCTGGAAAATCGATTTTGATATTACACCCTAGTAGGCCATGACAATGCTTAACAAAGTTGTAGAACATGTCAAAGCACGACAATGCTTACTTTTAGCTCTAATCAATTAAGTTCATCAAAAAAGCCTTTTGAACCACTGTACAGCCCACCATTGAAAAAACGGCTAAAATCCACTTTTGGCAAAAACGAGATATTACCACCAGGTGGTAGGGGATGTTCCAACGCATCTTCTGGAACTTGAATTTTACTGAAATAGTGTTTAGAGTTGGCTGCCGATGCGAAAAACCAAACGGCTAATATGCCTCTCTCATGGGAATTTGCATTGACGGAGATTTTGTGACAAACACTAAAAAGCGTTTTTCTCGGAATACTTGATTTGGCATAATAGCCGAATTATGGGCAGTGTACGATGTAAACAAATTTGGGTTGTTTCAATATTTTTGTTTTGTTTCAATTCCCTTCTTCAAATTCCGAAATTTAGGATTTTTTTTATTGCTTTCGATTTTTTCGAAATGGATTTACTTAGAAACTAAACCATACTGTAGATATAACTTCAAAGCGATGCTCTTCAAGAAATCACAAATGATTATAAACAGCGTTTTTAAAAATTTTGAATGCTGTAAAAACAAAGCTGCATTAACTAACTAAAACATATTAAAATTTAAAAAATAGGCTTTACGAATTCATCTTTTCGCATTAAAATAAAATAAAAGATTTGTTGAAATATTGTTTCCTTTTACTACATTTTCTCCACACTGGCTGAACGGATTGTCCCGAGTTTGTTCCATTCGGTCCCGTTTGAAAAAGTTATGTGAGCAATTCTCTGAGATTTCGGTCATTCGAGTTTTTGTATTTTTAATCCGGCTGAAACTTTTATGGTACAAAGTCAGATCCCTTCAAAGAGTTATTCTACTCACTGGGAATACTGACCGGTAGGGGATAGGTTTCGACTAGTGGCGTGCTGGATTTCCAATCCAGAGGTCGTGAGTTCGATTCTCGTACCGGGGTGATGAAGATTTTTAAACTTCAGTGAAATTTTGATAAAGTTCACCGTTTTCAAGTTATAGCCATTTTAAGCTAACTTTTTTGAAAAACAAAAGTTATCATTTTTTTTTAATTTGTGCCCATGTTTTCCCACTTTTGAATTAAATATTTTTTTGAAATGCTGAGAAAATTCTCTATATTTTGATTTTTTGAACTTTGTTGATACGACCCTAAGTTGCTGAGATATTGCCATGTAAAGTTTAAAAAAACAGGAAAATTTATGTTTTCTAAGTTTCACTCAAACAACTTACCATTTTATAATGGGGTTATTCTCTACCAACTCACACGAAATCGGGAAATGTTGCCCCGACCCCTCTAGATTTGCGTGAAACTTTATCCTAAGGGGTAACTTTTGTCCCTGATCACAAATCCGAGGTCCGTTTATTGATACCTCGTGACGGAGGGGCGGTACGACCCCTTCCATTTTTGAACATGCGAATAAATACGTGTTTTTCAATAATTTGCAGCCTGAAACGGTGATGAGATAGACATTTTGTGCCAAAGGGACTTTTAAGTAAATTTAGACGCCCGATTTGATGGCGTACTCAGAATTCCGAAAAAACGTATTTTCATCGAAAAAAAACACTAAAAACGTGTTAAAAACTCTGCCATTTTCCGTTACTCAACTGTAAATTTGTTTGGAACATGTCATTTTATGGAAAACTTAATGTACTTTTTAAATTTACATTGACCCAGAAGGGTCATTTTTTTCATTTTAAAATTTCGTGTTTTTCCGAATTTTGCAGGGTTATTTTTTAGAGTGTAACAATGTTCTATAAAGTTGTAGAGCAGACAATTACAAAAATTTTGATATATAAAAATAGGGGGTTTGCTTATAAACATCACGAGTTATCGCGATTCTACGAAAAAAAAGTTTTGAAAAAGTTGGTCGTCGTTATTCATGCCCGTTCATGGTCACCCGCGACAGACACGGACGACAAAACAAAGAGAAACGCAAAATGTAACTTTTTCAAAACTTTTTTTTCGTAGAATCTCGATAACTCGTGATGTTTATAAGCAAACCCCCTATGTTTATATATCAAAATTTTTGTAATTGTCTGTTCTACAACTTTGTAGAACATTGTTACACTCTAAAAAATAACCCTGCAAAGTTAGAAAAAACACGAAATTTTAAAATGAAAAATTTTGTTCTAAATGAAAAATGATCCTTAGGGTCAATGTAGATTCAAAAAGTACATTAAATTTCCCTTAAAATGACAAGTTCCAAAAAATTTTACAGTCGAGTAACGGAAAATGGGAGAATTTTTAAAACTTTTTCAGTGTTTTTTTCGATGAAAAATACGTTTTTTTTCGGAATTCTGAGTACGCCATCAAATCGGGCATCTAATTTTACATAAAAGTCCCTTTGACACCAAATTTCTATCTCATCACCGTTTCAGGCTGCACATTATTGAAAAACAACTTTTTTTTTCGCATGTTCAAAAATGGAAGGGGTCGTACCGCCCCTCCGTCACGAGATATCAAAAAACGGACCTCGGATTCGTGATCAGGGACAAAAGTTACCCCTGCGAACAAAGTTTCACGCAAATCGAAGAGGGGTCGGGGCAACTGCTGTGTGAGTTGGCGGAGAATTACCCAATGTCGATATCTCAGCAACCAATGGTCCAATTTTGAATGTTAAAATATGAAACATTCGTGAAATTTTCCGATCTTTTCGAAAACAATATTTTCAAAAATTTTAAATCAAGACTAACATTTCAAAAGGGAGTAATATTGCATAGTCTGAGATACTACAAAAATTACTATATTCTTCTTTTTACTTAAAATATAGGATGGTTATTTTAAACCTTGTCAAAGTTGACCCCTAATTTTCTAAAATTTTAAGAGTTCTCCTTTTCAATGCTTTTCAAAGATCAAAAATTGGATGAAAAGTGGATTTTTGGCCGTTTGGCATGGTATTTCCATCGGGGTTTCAAGACTGTTTTAAAAATTTCATAAAACTTTATTGATTTGAGCCATTTGACATTTGTTAGAACCTTTAATCAGCCCATTCTCATTGGTTGCTATGAGTCCCGAAATAAAACTAATAAGCAATCAGTGGCTAGTTGGTTTAAAATGTTTTTTTTTTTTCATAAAATTATTTTTATTAGGTCCTTTTCGGTACTGGGACCTGGTTAGGACCGAGTCGGCTTTTGTAATTACATTTGACTTAATAATTACAGAGGATCTTGTGTGTAAATGTTAGTGGGAGGGGAGCCGATTACCCGCGGCCTACTCGGGGTTAGTAGGGAAGGGATTGATGTTAAAGACAAGGCGTGGGATGGGAAGGGGGATTGTGTAGGGGTCTTGGTTGGCTCTTCTGGCCTTTGCGTTTTGTCCTCAGCCGCAACTCGGTGTCCAGCTGCTGGGGCGTTCTTGCTTTGCTTCCGGTGCAATCCAGAAACGACGGCTTTGTGTGAAGGCGAGTTATACTAACTGAAGGAAAACTAACTGAAGGAAAACTAACTGGAAGAAAACTAAATGGATATTTTGGAATCTACGAGGAACTGATGGTTTAAAATGTTACCTGAGACTGAATGTCAGTGGTGTTTGGTTTGGATGTATCAACATTAAACTGGTTTTGGGAGAATTTTATTAAATTTTTTAAAGTAATATCAATTTTGGATTTTTCCTTTTTATATTTGATGTTTACGAATTTGTAAGAATGCCTACACTCCGTAACGTAATCATGGAAGGTTCCTTCCCTTCCCCATAGCCCACAGGGTTCGCATTCACGATCACCGCGTGCCGCGTTACGCGAAGATATCCCCAAGACAAAACTGGTTAACGAGGCAGGCCGATCGGCGATCGCGGGAAAGGGAAGATTAGTGCGCGTGCGAATCGACCTCCCCCTGAAACCCGGCCGGCGGAATTGAAATTTAATGACAATAAATAGTTGGCGTGCGATGTCCCGAGCGAGCTCGTGTTGTCACGTGCGTCTCTTGAAGAAGAGGAGTTTCCAAGAGGAAGCAAACGAAACGCGCGCGCGAGAGATGTTACGACTTTTGCGGCCGTTGTCGTTGGTCACGGGGAGAAAAAGTTGAAAGTTATGCAACGCCCTGCTTGCAGCAACAAAAAAAAGAAGGTTCATCGCGTGCTGGAGAAAAAAGCGACTTTGGGCCGTGGGATCATCAACAAACACCGCGGGATGACTGGGGGCGCACGGTGTTGCAAATTGGTTGTTTTTTGGCAAAAATGTCATTTGTTACTGTTTAATAACTTAATTTCAGTAGGTTTTCGGCCGAAATGGCGATGATGAAGCATGGAATTTTATTTTAAAAAGCGAGGAGAACAAAATTTCAAAAAAAAAGTTTTTTCCTACTGACTTGATGAACAGAACTTCAAATAATCAAAACTTTTGCAACACTGTGCTTTAGTGACGAATGAGGACAAGGAGAGATATCTTCAAAGGGCCCTGAGGGGAGGGATTGTGGTAAACTCAATGAATAACAAGTAACTAGACACAGTTCGCAGTGTTTTTGTGATGACGCCAGTGAATGGGGGGATTTATGGTCAAAAGATTGCAAACCCATTAGGATCAGAGAGACCCAGAGAAAGAGAGAGAGAGAGACCAGATTAGGGGTAATGTGGAACGAATAGAGCTCGGCTCATTGCTTTCATCAGAGAGTCATCAATCCGAGCGTTTTGTCTGTGATGCTGATGAAGTTCTTTCTTTCTATTTCTCGAGGACAAACACGCACGGAAACAAAAACAAGCACTAATGACATTCAGCTACTAGAGTCGCAGCCGCAGCAGCTCGTCAGCTGTGTGCTATCTTGTGACAACGACCATTTAGTACTTTTCGAGAAAAACGATTTTTAAAGTTTGTTGATAAATATTTTCAAAACTATGAATGATAGAGCCACACTTTTTAAAGCAATCGGTTCGTATACTATCGCTTAACAAACGCTCCAAGTTTCAACTAATTTGGTTACACCAGTTAAAAGATACAGTAAATAATGTAAACAAAAATCTGAAAAGCACGTGTGTGTGTTTCGAAAGTAAAATTGTACTACGTGTCACAAGTGTGCACAGAATTTCCATACAAACTAAAATAGACTTAAATCAATAGTTTAACCGACTTAATCAGTATATTTTCAAAAACAATAGATTGCATTGCCTTTAGAAAGTGTGTATCAACATAAATTAGGGAAAAACAAGAAAAAATTTCCACATTTTCCAACAACATGTATGACGTGTCACAAGTGTGCACGATCATTTTGATGATAAATTGGTCTATGTCACAAGTGTGTATTGCGATATCCGGGAAACGGAAGCGAGTTTCCAAAATCGGGTTAAAGCATCTTGTAGTGTTTGTTAAGTATAGCAAAACGTCATCATTAACTCATTTTCGACCAAAATGGTCTATGTCACAAGATAGCACACAGCTGACGAGCTGATGAATGACTAATCCGTTTATGGATAGGTTTGCAATTCAACGCTGTCGTGCTGTCTTGTCGCATTGCAATTTGCTAACATGTCAAAGAAGAAGCCCGGCGGCATGACTTTTCAGATCCTTCAGTCATCTTTCCGGTTATTTTCTTCTCACGTACAAAGTTCATAAACACACCCACACAAACACACACATACAGGAATGTACCAATAACGACCCCCTGGTGGGTGTTATTTGTTCACTATTGGATTGAAACATTCCCTCCCATAAGTATTTGGCCCACGTAGCCCGCGCTCTGACAAGGGAACCGACTGAAATTGAGACGTCTCCGTTATGGCACGTCTGACAGATGCACAATACCGAACGATGACGGTGCCATAATGGCGACGGCAACGATGGCGGTAGCGTTCAACGGACAATACGGCAACCGAGAACAATTGCACACATTGACAGGAGGGGGAACAAAAGAGCTGCGGATGCTGTGTGATGATTCCTTTTGGATTCTGATTGCTCTTGAATTTCTTCGAGCTCGTTTGAAAGTGCAATTTCCATGGCAGTGTTTTTCAATCAAAACGTAGGATTGACGGATTTTTTTTCGATGTACGAATATTTGTTCTTTTGATGTATGGGGACCATCCATAAACCTAGTGGATACTTTTTTTGGAAACTCCAGACCAAAAGTGTTAACGTGGTTTATGGATGGCCCCATGTGTGCACGTTCAAGAGCCAAATGCATCTAAATTTATCTTCAAGTCATTCCATCTGATGCGGAACAGCACTTCAAAATTATCTTCTTTTCCGATCCTGCTCAAATTTGGCACGGCTGTTTATACTATCAAAACATGCAAGAATTCCGAGTTTCATTTAAATCGCACCACCTCCTCGATTTTTGCCTGTGTGCTTCATGAAGAGATGAAGAGAATGTAGTTGATGTAGGTAATAACAAATAGGGGAACAGCATCTAATTCCAGCGTGCCTCTAATGTTGCCATATCAGCACTTTGACATTCAATTACAGCTCATTAAAAGCGTTTTAGACTGAAATCGAGTAATAAATAGCTCAATAAGAAATGGGCAAGTTAGTTTCTATCGAAAGTTTTGCAAAATTAGTTGTTCAAATAGTAAAAATCAGCAAATTGGATAGAGTTAGGAGCAAGTGCTTAACCTGCCGAACATTCGAGAATTTTCCCTTCTCAAAACATTAATATCTCTGGAACAAAACATATACATTTCTATCAATAAGTGATTCTTAGAAAAAAGTTGCCGAGAAATGCGATGTTGTGGTCAAATAAAATAAATAAACTGAGGTGTTTTGAGATTTAAAAAAATGAAATTTAATTTAATGCAAAAAAATAGTTTGATTTGAATTTTGATCACGTAAATCCAATTTCTTTCAACATTGAGTCTAAGACCAACATTCTAAGATGGTTCCTGAGCTAAACGTTTCAAAATATGGGTTTCGTTCAAAATCGCTGAAAAGTCAATTTTTAAGGGAGGTACAAAAATCGAGGGGGTGCTCCGATTTGGATAAAAATTCGGGGTTCTTGCATGTTTTGAAAGTAGAGCAATTCTCCACGAAATCGGTCTATTTTCTTCAATTTTAATTTTTGTATTTTTTAATCCGACTGAAACTTTTTTGCTGCCTTCGGTATGCCCAAAGAAGCCATTTTGCATCATTAGTTTGTCCATATAATTTTCCATACAAATTTGGCAGCTGGTCATACAAAAATGATGTGTGAAAATTAAAAAATCTGTATCTTTTGAAGGAATTTTTTGATCGATTTGGTGTCTTCGGCAAAGTTGTAGGTATGGATATGGACTACACTAAAAAAAATGATAGGGCGTAATATTGAATGTTTGGCCCTTTTGAAATGTTAGTCTTGATTTAAAATTTTTGAAAATATTTTTTTCGAAAAGATCGGAAAATTACACGAATGTTTCATATTTTAACATTGAAAATCGGACCATTAGTTGCTGAGATAGCGACATTAGAAAATGGTGGGTTGTTTGGGTGGGACTTAAAAAAAACATCAATTTTCCTGTTTTTAAACCTTTGCATGGCAATATCTCAGCAACTAAGGGTCGTATCAACAAAGTTTAAAAGTGCAAAATATAGAGAATTTTCTCAGCTTTTTAAAAATATTTTTTTCAAAGGTGGGCAAACATGAGCACTAATTTAAAAAAATGAAAAACTACGAATATTTTCAAAAAAATCACCTAAAAATGGATTTAACTTGAAAACGGTGCACTTTATCCAAATTTCACTAAAGTACTTTTTGATTGCAAATTTGATTTTACATCGAAAAATTAAGTTAAAAATTTTTGTGACCAATTTTTCGACTTTTTGAAAAGATCAGTATTGATTCAAAAATTTATAACTCGCTCAAATATTTTTTGCACAACCTGGAAAATTTTGAAAAGTTGGCATTTGATGTCCTCTTAAACATATCAAAAAATAAAAAAAAATTAAAATAGTGTTTTTTTGCAAATCAAGTTTTAGTGGCAAAAAGTTAAATAAAAAGTCACCAAAAATTTTTTTTACCGTATATCATTTTTTTAGTGTAGTCCATATCTATACCTACAACTTTGCCGAAGACACCAAATCGATCAAAAAATTCCTTCAAAAGATACAGATTTTTGAATTTTCATACATCATTTTTGTATGGCCAGCTGCCAAATTTGTATGGAAAATTATATGGACAAACTAATGATGCAAAAATGACCGAAATCTGAGAGAACTGCTCAGTATCAACAGTCCTGCCAAATTTGAGCAGGATAGGAGAAGGTAATTTTCAAATTTGCATTTTTCCTAGCACACTTCAGATATAATGACTCATAAGAAATTTTAAAACTGGCTTTTGACCGAATTGGAGTAATTTTACAAACACTTTTTTTTTGTTTTTCATTTTAACTAAACATTGTTTTAAGGAAAAATCTCAAATCAAAAAATTCTTTAGTTTTTTAAAGGTCAGGTTTTCAAATAAAACTCTCCCAAAATTTATTTAAACTACTATTAAAAACGGTTACTTGTATAAATTCATTATTCATAATGAATTGTATGGAACTTTAATTTTTTTTTCAAACATTTTGTTGCAATATTATTTAATTAATATGCATAATACAACACATAAAATACTATATAGTTTAAAAGTAAAAACACTGCTCACAAATAAAAAGAAAGAAATTTCATTAAAAATATCTCTTTTATTTGCCATCAAAATCAGTTTTGAATCACAAATCTACTGAAAATGCCAATAAATTTAAAGTTATTTTACCAATTTTAAATTATTAAATGCATAGAGATTTAAATGTTCTCCAAACTTTAACACCTGCAACTTGTTGCTATGTTATACTGGACCTAAAGTGCAAAAATACGATCAATAGTGTATGACGGATGAATTGTTTTGAACATCGTTATAAAAAATTTAAGTAGGAGAAGTAGAGATTTTTTAAACTGTCACATGTAACAATGATCAGAATAGTAAAATTTATAAATTTCTACCAAAACATTTCTTTTAACTGGTTAGCACTATCTACAAATTAGAAAAAAAATCTAAAATTACTAGAACGTTGCACTTTATAAAAAACATAAAATTTCTTGCCGATTGAAAACTCAATTTCTTCATCCACATTATTTTTGCTGAAAATTTAATGAGTCAATACATGTTCGACACCTTAATTTTTTTTTTAGTAATAGCTTGGCCAATAATAATTAGTCCGTCATTTACTGTTGCTAGGTACTTAAAATGTTGGCACTTTAAAATTAACCAATATACATTTTAAAAAATGCCTAAGTATTTTTTTAAGGGAAACGATTTGTTTTATCTAGACAAACCTCAGCAAAGAGTAACCCGAGCAGACGGTAATAACTTGGGAATAACATTTTTTGATATTTAAAAATACTAGGCCAATAACATTTTATGTTATTTATGACAGGATTTTTATTCGTCGTTATGATTTTTTTGTTATTGGATTGTTATTGTAATAACAGACTAATAACATTTTTAAGTTATTCTTCGAACAAATCTTTGTTTTTCTTTTTTTGTTATTTAAACAACTAATCCGATCATCTCAATAACAGTTGGAGTTATTTTTCCATAACAAAAAATTTTATTCCCAAGTTGTTTTGGCTTTCATCCAATATCAGACCAATAACAAATTTTGTTATGATAACATAAACTGTTATTAAACCCTTATGCAAAAATGGATTTTTCAAGAAGATTCCATAACACTTTTTGTAATTTTTACAGTATTTGTTATTGAAATGGCATGAATTTCGTTATTTCCGTCTGCCGGGAAAGCAATGTTGTAAAACCTAAATTTTCAAAAAAATTGATGCAAAAAGTATCACAAATGTCCTAAAACATTATTGTAGTTAAGCTTGTTTTAAAATTTTAATGCTCATCTTAAAATTTAAAATTTTCATATTTCCGAATCCTGTTAATGAATATTTGAAATTTTTGGATATTTCATTTAAAATATTAATCAGATTTTTTTTAAATATGAGCTCTTTGGTCCCCCCTTCAAATCAAACTCATAGGTCCTTTTAATAAATTCAGCTAGATTTTTTTTAACCTCAACTTTTTTTTTCTTTGGGACCATCCATAAACCACGTGGACACTTTTTTGGAAATAACAGTACTGAAAAGCACTTTCGATCTTCAATATTTTTTTCAGTCCCTTCAAGAAGCATGCTTTGATTTTTCGTTCTACAATTTGATAACTCTCGCTCTCGACGGTCCCTTCAATATCGACAACGAGAGAGTCCACTGTACTTAATTTTCCTGTCACTCTCAAACGATGAAACGGCCTACTTTTCGGTATCAAAAATAACGAAATCAAAAAGTAATACTTTTTTATGCAAGGACTGAAAATGTTAACTTTTGAGCACTAATTTGGATGCTAATAAGTTGAGCTTCAGCACTTGTATTCAAAAGTTATACTTTTTAATGTGGTGTTGATATTGAACGGTGAATTGATGTTAGTCAATGGACATTTGACATAAAATTCATTTTAAAATGTTTTATGCAACTTGTTGCAAAACTTGATTCTTTCAGCATTCGTTGTATTTTTAATGTACGATTCGTGTTGAAAAAATCTTCTTTTGCAACTAATTGCATAATAGTAGTTTATGCAACAAGTTGCAAAAAGGGGTTTTTTTCAGCACGAGTCGTACATTTATTCAACGAGGTTCACCGAGTTGGATAAATACGACGAGTGCTGAAAAAATCAAGTTTTGCAACGAGTTCCATACAACATTTTTTGCAATTCCGAAAAACAACCATTGAGTGAAATTTTAAGTAAAATTTTCACGTATTTTGTCAATAAATCGTTTAAATAAAAAAATGTTGAAAAGTGTTACTTTTCGAAACAAGTGCTGAAAAGTTCAACTTTTCAGCACCCATTTCAGTGCTGAAAAGTAGAACTTTTCAGCATTTATTTTGAAATGTGTTGCTATTCGATTCTGTTATTTGTGGTACAGAAAAGTAGGCTATTTCGTCGTTCTAGAATGACAGGAAAAGTAAGTAGTTTCACAACGGAATTGCAAAAACTACTTTTTTGCAATTCCGTCGTGAAACTACATACTTTTCCTGTCATTCTTGAACGACGTAATAGCCTACTTTTCTGTACCAATAATAACAGAATCGAATAGCAACACATTTCAAAATAAATGCTGAAAAGTTCTACTTTTCAGCACTGAAATGGGTGCTGAAAAGTTGAACTTTTCAGCACTTGTTTCGAAAAGTAACACTTTTCAACATTTTTTTGATTCAAACGATTTATTGACAAAATACATGAACATTTGACATAAAATTTTACTCAATGGGTGTTTTTCGGAATTGCAAAAAATGTTGTATGGAACTCGTTGCATAACTTGATTTTTTCAGCACTCTTCGTATTTATACAACTCGGTGAATCTCGTTGGATAAATGTGCGACTCGTGCTGAAAAAATCCTCTTTTTGCAACTTGTTGCATAAACTACTATTTAGCACCATTTCAATGCTAAATAAATCTATTTTTCAGTGCTTGTATTGAAAAGTAATACCTTCCGACACTGTTTTAGAGTTTGACACTTATCTTGACGGCAAATAACATTCAAGCGGGGAAACAGACGTTTTCCTAAAAAATAAACCAGGTAAAAGGGTGTTTCGGAATTACAAAAAAAATAATTGTGCTGAAAATACTGTCATACTCATCAAGGTTGCTTGAAATTGCAAGGAAAAGGAAAAAATCTGAACTCATGAAAGACTATTAATCTGGTAACGTAAATCCAAAGATAAAAGTTCCAACTTCAGTATGCAAATCACAAAATCGTGCAGAAAGAAAGAAGAAAAAAAGCAGTCAGCACAAAAGTGCTTTCCTGCTGCAGTTGCACAAATCGATCTCCGATCGACTTCATTAGCGTGGAACACGGACTAGGTGGGACCGGTGCTGTCAAAATTCTACTCCTCCCCCTTTCGGAGCTATCGTCGTTCGAGATAAAGTTAGGTGCTGCTGCTGATGGCAGGGCTGACTTGGGTGGGGACAGATCAATCACCTGCCCTGTCAGCTGCCTAATTCAATCTGCGCGAGAATCGGCAGCTGGCAGCAGGTAAATCGGCGAAATTGAGATAGACAAAAAGAATAAGGGCAAGCTGCGACAACAAAATGGTTCATTAATGGCATGAGGGAGCAGGGCGGGCCGGCATCGGCGTCCAGGAGCGGTACCTTTTTAACCCTTGATGAAGTTTTAATTTTGTAGAAACGAAATTACTTTCATGAGTAAAGAGTAAAGAGTAAAGAGTAAAGAGTAAAGAGTAAAGAGTAAAGAGTAAAGAGTAAAGAGTAAAGAGTAAAGAGTAAAGAGTAAAGAGTAAAGAGTAAAGAGTAAAGAGTAAAGAGTAAAGAGTAAAGAGTAAAGAGTAAAGAGTAAAGAGTAAAGAGTAAAGAGTAAAGAGTAAAGAGTACAGAGTAAAGAGTAAAGAGTAAAGAGTAAAATAAATGAAAAATTTAGAATTATGTTAAACCAAAATAGGACTTGAACAAAAATCCATCAGTAAGAAATTAACATTTCAGGGTTAAAGAGCAAGAAGAAGACGACCGATTTTGCTGAAGCTAACGTCGATCAGTTGAACTTTTATGGGCGCATGAAATAACTTGGTTTCTTTCGACGACGATGGCGACGCCAACGACAACGACATCAGCGTGATGGAGGTGTTTGATTAATGGTAAAATGCCCTGTCAGTCAGCCTGGTTCCTGCGGAGAGTGTCGTCTGACGGGGGCAAAGTTTTGCTTCTGGGGGAAGGAGTTCCCGCGTAAGGAGTGACTTTTTGATGGCGTAATTTTTGGCTTTGCATTTTGTTTCTTCTAGAATGTGTTACATCACGTGATAATGAGTTTAGAGGCACGTGGAGTAAATTTTATGGGTGATAAAGTTAGGCAAACAATCAGTCAAGGTGATAATATGCATATTCCTATGAAAAAAATATTTGATTTCCAGTTTGCGAAAATCAAACAGACGAAAGAGGACACAATTTTCCATTGGTAATTAAAATCTAAGTTTTCTTTAATCCATGTTTAAAATTCAATAAAAAAATTTAAAATAAACCAAGTTACGTTAAATCAACAATATGCGAAAATAAACTACAAAAAAACACAAACCTTTTCACAATCCTACTCCAGAGCCATGGCCATCTGCCATTGAGCATGATCTCGCAACATTAGGTTACTGGGTGATTTAGGCTGGCAAAAAAACGCTCAAGTAAGCAATGACTAATGTGATTAAAATTGCCGTCCAAAGATGGTCGCGAGCTGGTACCATAAGGTGCAACACGGTATTGACAAACACCCTTCACCTTCTCGGCAGCAGCCGAGGTAGTATTCAACAAATAAACGAAAAATAGAAAGAAATCGACAAAAAAAGTGTCCAACAGCGCGCTCAAATTACACTTCTTGATGGCGAGATGGCACTGGGAGATATTTTAACCTATTAGCAGCTTTTAAGAAGTTGCTGTTATGGGTCAGAGGCAAACGAACTTATATTTTTGCAATAACGGACAATTTAAGAACCTCCAAAAGATTTTTCATTAAAGGTTTATTTGTCTCATGGAAAATTGGATTCAAATTTCCAGAAATATCGTTTTCTCATTTTCTCGTTTTCTCGTTTTCTCGTTTTCTCGTTTTCTCGTTTTCTCGTTTTCTCGTTTTCTCGTTTTCTCGTTTTCTCGTTTTCTCGTTTTCTCGTTTTGTTCGTTTTGTTCGTTTTGCTCGTTTTGCTCACATTGCTCGTTTTGCTCGTTAAGCTCGTTTTACTCGTTTTGCTCGTTTTGATGGCTTTGCTCGATTTGCTCGTTTTGCTCGTTTTGTTCGTTTTGCTCGTTTCGCTCGTTTCGCTCGTTTTGCTCGTTTTGCTCGTTTTACTCGTTTTGCTCGTTTTGATGGTTTTGCTCGTTTTGCTCGTTTTGCTCGTTTTGCTCGTTTTGCTCGTTTTGCTCGTTTTGCTCGTTTTGCTCGTTTTGCTCGTTTTGCTCGTTTTGCTCGTTTTGCTCGTTTTGCTCATTTTCTCGTTTTCTCGTTTTCTCGTTTTCTCGTTTTCTCGTTTTCTCGTTTTCTCGTTTTCCCGTTTTCTCGTTAGTTTTTAGTTTCTAGTTTTTAGTTTTTAGTTTTTAGTTTTTAGTTTTTAGTTTTTAGTTTTTAGTTTTTAGTTTTTAGTTTTTAGTTTTTAGTTTTTAGTTTTTAGTTTTTAGTTTTTAGTTTTTAGTTTTTAGTTTTTAGTTTTTAGTTTTTAGTTTTTAGTTTTTAGTTTTTAGTTTTTAGTTTTTAGTTTTTAGTTTTTAGTTTTTAGTTTTTAGTTTTTAGTTTTTAGTTTTTAGTTTTTAGTTTTTAGTTTTTAGTTTTTAGTTTTTAGTTTTTAGTTTTTAGTTTTAGTTTTTAGTTTTTAGTTTTTAGTTTTTAGTTTTTAGTTTTTAGTTTTAGTTTTAGTTTTTAGTTTTTAGTTTTTAGTTTTTAGTTTTTAGTTTTTAGTTTTTAGTTTTTAGTTTTTAGTTTTAGTTTTTAGTTTTTAGTTTTTAGTTTTTAGTTTTTAGTTTTTAGTTTTTAGTTTTTAGTTTTTAGTTTTTAGTTTTTAGTTTTTAGTTTTTAGTTTTTAGTTTTAGTTTTTAGTTTTTAGTTTTTAGTTTTTAGTTTTTAGTTTTAGTTTTTAGTTTTTAGTTTTTAGTTTTTAGTTTTTAGTTTTTAGTTTTAGTTTTTAGTTTTTAGTTTTTAGTTTTTAGTTTTTAGTTTTTAGTTTTTAGTTTTTAGTTTTTAGTTTTTAGTTTTTAGTTTTTAGTTTTTAGTTTTTAGTTTTTAGTTTTTAGTTTTTAGTTTTTAGTTTTTAGTTTTTAGTTTTTTTTTTTAGTTTTTAGTTTTTAGTTTTTAGTTTTTAGTTTTTAGTTTTTAGTTTTTAGTTTTTAGTTTTTAGTTTTTAGTTTTTAGTTTTTAGTTTTTAGTTTTTAGTTTTTAGTTTTTAGTTTTTAGTTTTTAGTTGTTAGTTTTTAGTTTTTAGTTTTTAGTTTTTAGTTTTTAGTTTTTAGTTTTTAGTTTTTAGTTTTTAGTTTTAGTTTTTAGTTTTTAGTTTTTAGTTTTTAGTTTTTAGTTTTTAGTTTTTAGTTTTTAGTTTTTAGTTTTTAGTTTTTAGTTTTTAGTTTTTAGTTTTTAGTTTTTAGTTTTTAGTTTTTAGTTTTTAGTTTTTAGTTTTTAGTTTTTAGTTTTTTAGTTTTTAGTTTTTAGTTTTTAGTTTTTAGTTTTTAGTTTTAGTTTTTAGTTTTTAGTTTTTAGTTTTTAGTTTTTAGTTTTTAGTTTTTAGTTTTTAGTTTTTAGTTTTTAGTTTTTAGTTTTTAGTTTTTAGTTTTTAGTTTTTAGTTTTTAGTTTTTAGTTTTTAGTTTTTAGTTTTTAGTTTTTAGTTTTTAGTTTTTAGTTTTTAGTTTTAGTTTTTAGTTTTAAGTTTTTAGTTTTTAGTTTTTAGTTTTTAGTTTTTAGTTTTTAGTTTTTAGTTTTTAGTTTTTAGTTTTTTGTTTTTAGTTTTTAGTTTTTAGTTTTTAGTTTTTAGTTTTTAGTTTTTAGTTTTTTAGTTTTTAGTTTTTAGTTTTTAGTTTTTAGTTTTTAGTTTTTAGTTTTTAGTTTTTAGTTTTTAGTTTTTAGTTTTTAGTTTTTAGTTTTTAGTTTTTAGTTTTTAGTTTTTAGTTTTTAGTTTTTAGTTTTTAGTTTTTAGTTTTTAGTTTTTAGTTTTTAGTTTTAGTTTTTAGTTTTTAGTTTTTAGTTTTTAGTTTTTAGTTTTTAGTTTTTAGTTTTTAGTTTTTAGTTTTTAGTTTTTAGTTTTTTAGTTTTTAGTTTTTAGTTTTTAGTTTTTAGTTTTTAGTTTTTAGTTTTTAGTTTTTAGTTTTTAGTTTTTAGTTTTTAGTGTTTAGTTTTTAGTTTTAGTTTTTAGTTTTTAGTTTTTAGTTTTTAGTTTTTAGTTTTTAGTTTTTAGTTTTTAGTTTTTAGTTTTTAGTTTTTAGTTTTTAGTTTTTAGTATTTAGTTTTTAGTTTTTAGTTTTTAGTTTTTAGTTTTTAGTTTTTAGTTTTTAGTTTTTAGTTTTTAGTTTTTAGTTTTAGTTTAGTTTTTAGTTTTTGTTTAGTTTTTAGTTTTTAGTTTTTAGTTTTTAGTTTTTAGTTTTTAGTTTTTAGTTTTTAGTTTTTAGTTTTTAGTTTTTAGTTTTTAGTTTTTAGTTTTTAGTTTTTAGTTTTTAGTTTTTAGTTTTTAGTTTTTTAGTTTTTAGTTTTTAGTTTTTAGTTTTTAGTTTTTAGTTTTTAGTTTTTAGTTTTTAGTTTTTAGTTTTTAGTTTTTAGTTTTTAGTTTTTAGTTTTTAGTTTTTAGTTTTTAGTTTTTAGTTTTTAGTTTTTAGTTTTTAGTTTTTAGTTTTTAGTTTTGTTAGTTTTTAGTTTTTAGTTTTTAGTTTTTAGTTTTTAGTTTTTAGTTTTTAGTTTTTAGTTTTTAGTTTTTAGTTTTTAGTTTTTTAGTTTTTAGTTTTTAGTTTTTAGTTTTTAGTTTTTAGTTTTTAGTTTTTAGTTTTTAGTTTTTAGTTTTTAGTTTTTAGTTTTTAGTTTTTAGTTTTTTGTTTTTAGTTTTTAGTTTTTAGTTTTTAGTTTTTAGTTTTTAGTTTTTAGTTTTTAGTTTTTAGTTTTTAGTTTTTAGTTTTTAGTTTTTAGTTTTTAGTTTTTAGTTTTTAGTTTTTAGTTTTTAGTTTTTAGTTTTTAGTTTTTAGTTTTTAGTTTTTAGTTTTTAGTTTTTAGTTTTTAGTTTTTTGTTTTTAGTTTTTAGTTTTTAGTTTTTAGTTTTTAGTTTTTAGTTTTTAGTTTTTAGTTTTTAGTTTTTAGTTTTTAGTTTTTAGTTTTTAGTTTTTAGTTTTTAGTTTTTAGTTTTTAGTTTTTAGTTTTTAGTTTTTAGTTTTTAGTTTTTAGTTTTTAGTTTTTAGTTTTTAGTTTTTAGTTTTTAGTTTTTAGTTTTTAGTTTTTAGTTTTTAGTTTTTAGTTTTTAGTTTTTAGTTTTTAGTTTTTAGTTTTTAGTTTTTAGTTTTTAGTTTTTAGTTTTTAGTTTTTAGTTTTTAGTTTTTAGTTTTTAGTTTTTTTTTTTTTTTGATAAGTTCAGTGCTTCTGGGGACGCGCAGTCCTGTTTTTTCGCGATAATTTTCGTCTCTTTTGTGTGGCTGTTTGTGTGCATGGGGTGATTGGTCAGTATAATTGAATAATGCCGTCATAAGTTCAGTGCTTCTGGGGACGCGCAGTCCTGTTTTTTTGCGATAATTTTCGTCTCTTTTGTGTGGCTGTTTGTGTGCATGGGGTGATTGGTCAGTATAATTGAATATTGCCGTCATAAGTTCAGTGCTTCTGGGGACGCGCAGTCCTGTTTTTTTGCGATAATTTTCGTCTCTTTTGTGTGGCTGTTTGTGTGCATGGGGTGATTGGTCAGTATAATTGAATAATGCCGTCATAAGTTCAGTGCTTCTGGGGACGCGCAGTCCTGTTTTTTCGCGATAATTTTCGTCTCTTTTGTGTGGCTGTTTGTGTGCATGGGGTGATTGGTCAGTATAATTGAATAATGCCGTCATAAGTTCAGTGCTTCTGGGGACGCGCAGTCCTGTTTTTTAGCGATAATTTTCGTCTCTTTTGTGTGGCTGTTTGTGTGCATGGGGTGATTGGTCAGTATAATTGAATAATGCCGTCATAAGTTCAGTGCTTCTGGGGACGCGCAGTCCTGTTTTTTTGCGATAATTTTCGTCTCTTTTGTGTGGCTGTTTGTGTGCATGGGGTGATTGGTCAGTATAATTGAATAATGCCGTCATAAGTTCAGTGCTTCTGGGGACGCGCAGTCCTGTTTTTTCGCGATAATTTTCGTCTCTTTTGTGTGGCTGTTTGTGTGCATGGGGTGATTGGTCAGTATAATTGAATAATGCCGTCATAAGTTCAGTGCTTCTGGGGACGCGCAGTCCTGTTTTTTCGCGATAATTTTCGTCTCTTTTGTGTGGCTGTTTGTGTGCATGGGGTGATTGGTCAGTATAATTGAATAATGCCGTCATAAGTTCAGTGCTTCTGGGGACGCGCAGTCCTGTTTTTTAGCGATAATTTTCGTCTCTTTTGTGTGGCTGTTTGTGTGCATTGGGTGATTGGTCAGTATAATTGAATAATGCCGTCATAAGTTCAGTGCTTCTGGGGACGCGCAGTCCTGTTTTTTTGCGATAATTTTCGTCTCTTTTGTGTGGCTGTTTGTGTGCATGGGGTGATTGGTCAGTATAATTGAATAATGCCGTCATAAGTTCAGTGCTTCTGGGGACGCGCAGTCCTGTTTTTTCGCGATAATTTTCGTCTCTTTTGTGTGGCTGTTTGTGTGCATGGGGTGATTGGTCAGTATAATTGAATAATGCCGTCATAAGTTCAGTGCTTCTGGGGACGCGCAGTCCTGTTTTTTTGCGATAATTTTCGTCTCTTTTGTGTGGCTGTTTGTGTGCATGGGGTGATTGGTCAGTATAATTGAATAATGCCGTCATAAGTTCAGTGCTTCTGGGGACGCGCAGTCCTGTTTTTTAGCGATAATTTTCGTCTCTTTTGTGTGGCTGTTTGTGTGCATGGGGTGATTGGTCAGTATAATTGAATAATGCCGTCATAAGTTCAGTGCTTCTGGGGACGCGCAGTCCTGTTTTTTTGCGATAATTTTCGTCTCTTTTGTGTGGCTGTTTGTGTGCATGGGGTGATTGGTCAGTATAATTGAATAATGCCGTCATAAGTTCAGTGCTTCTGGGGACGCGCAGTCCTGTTTTTTCGCGATAATTTTCGTCTCTTTTGTGTGGCTGTTTGTGTGCATGGGGTGATTGGTCAGTATAATTGAATAATGCCGTCATAAGTTCAGTGCTTCTGGGGACGCGCAGTCCTGTTTTTTTGCGATAATTTTCGTCTCTTTTGTGTGGCTGTTTGTGTGCATTGGGTGATTGGTCAGTATAATTGAATAATGCCGTCATAAGTTCAGTGCTTCTGGGGACGCGCAGTCCTGTTTTTTCGCGATAATTTTCGTCTCTTTTGTGTGGCTGTTTGTGTGCATGGGGTGATTGGTCAGTATAATTGAATAATGCCGTCATAAGTTCAGTGCTTCTGGGGACGCGCAGTCCTGTTTTTTCGCGATAATTTTCGTCTCTTTTGTGTGGCTGTTTGTGTGCATGGGGTGATTGGTCAGTATAATTGAATAATGCCGTCATAAGTTCAGTGCTTCTGGGGACGCGCAGTCCTGTTTTTTTCGCGATAATTTTCGTCTCTTTTGTGTGGCTGTTTGTGTGCATGGGGTGATTGGTCAGTATAATTGAATAATGCCGTCATAAGTTCAGTGCTTCTGGGGACGCGCAGTCCTGTTTTTTTGCGATAATTTTCGTCTCTTTTGTGTGGCTGTTTGTGTGCATGGGGTGATTGGTCAGTATAATTGAATAATGCCGTCATAAGTTCAGTGCTTCTGGGGACGCGCAGTCCTGTTTTTTAGCGATAATTTTCGTCTCTTTTGTGTGGCTGTTTGTGTGCATGGGGTGATTGGTCAGTATAATTGAATAATGCCGTCATAAGTTCAGTGCTTCTGGGGACGCGCAGTCCTGTTTTTTAGCGATAATTTTCGTCTCTTTTGTGTGGCTGTTTGTGTGCATGGGGTGATTGGTCAGTATAATTGAATAATGCCGTCATAAGTTCAGTGCTTCTGGGGACGCGCAGTCCTGTTTTTTCGCGATAATTTTCGTCTCTTTTGTGTGGCTGTTTGTGTGCATGGGGTGATTGGTCAGTATAATTGAATAATGCCGTCATAAGTTCAGTGCTTCTGGGGACGCGCAGTCCTGTTTTTTTGCGATAATTTTCGTCTCTTTTGTGTGGCTGTTTGTGTGCATGGGGTGATTGGTCAGTATAATTGAATAATGCCGTCATAAGTTCAGTGCTTCTGGGGACGCGCAGTCCTGTTTTTTTGCGATAATTTTCGTCTCTTTTGTGTGGCTGTTTGTGTGCATGGGGTGATTGGTCAGTATAATTGAATAATGCCGTCATAAGTTCAGTGCTTCTGGGGACGCGCAGTCCTGTTTTTTAGCGATAATTTTCGTCTCTTTTGTGTGGCTGTTTGTGTGCATGGGGTGATTGGTCAGTATAATTGAATAATGCCGTCATAAGTTCAGTGCTTCTGGGGACGCGCAGTCCTGTTTTTTCGCGATAATTTTCGTCTCTTTTGTGTGGCTGTTTGTGTGTAATGTTCCGTCAGTGCAAGCGGGTGGTTGCGCTTTTGTGAAAAGTGCCCTTTCTTCATCATCGCTGGTTGGAAGGCAATTTGACGGTTGAGTTCGTTAGTTTTATCGCGTTAAATAATATTTTGATTCATCAAGAACGTTGTGTGGTGTGCGAGTCTTTTTTTTTTTGTGTTGAAAAGACCTTCCCATAGCTCCGTAGCTCGGAGGGCTCGACGTCGGTTGTTTGTGTGTTAAGCCCTCTCCATAGCATCGTAGCTCGAGAGGCAACGATAATAAATACCTCATCTAGTTAACAGAAAGAAGATCGGAAGGCATTTGATGGTTGAGTTCGTAGCGTCGTTTCCGTAACAAATTTATGAATTAAATGGTTATATGATTAAAAATCAGACTACGCTATCATTGCAGCATTGCGTTTAACACCTCATTCTATAAATAAACATTATTTGGCTTTATCTTTCCACAGCCGGCTGTCTAAGATGAAACCATTTCATTTAAAATTTAACAACAGTTAAACGGGAAATGTCTCATCCGCAGCATCCGGTTGTTTGCCTTGAGAATAATATATAAAACCTTTCAACAAACACTATGATTTTGGGTCGCATCATCATCTTCTATGATGAATCCTGACCAAGCACCCTATCCTACTAACAAATTTTCAGGTTCCTGGCGCTTGTGGGGTGTAAGCACAGAGTAAATCAGCTGCCCTAGTAGCAACCTGCGCTAACTAACATTCCCGTCCCTTAAAATCGAGGTCTACAAACTGACATGGCGGGCGCCGTTGGTGGCCAATGACTGTTACCTATTCGCAACTGATCTAGCTTTAGCAATCATGGTGTTTTATCTTTTCAGCGCATTCATACATGCTGTTGATAAGAGAAACATCACTAGATCGTCAAAGCCTATAATCAGTAGTGCTGAAAGGATATTACGGTTCTGTTCAGCAACGGAGGGGCAACCATGGGTGATCTCTCATGCTCATGCTCATGCTTTAGTTTTTAGTTTTTAGTTTTTAGTTTTTAGTTTTTAGTTTTTAGTTTTTAGTTTTTAGTTTTTAGTTTTTAGTTTTTAGTTTTTAGTTTTTAGTTTTTAGTTTTTAGTTTTTAGTTTTTAGTTTTTAGTTTTTAGTTTTTAGTTTTTAGTTTTTAGTTTTTAGTTTTTTGTTTTTAGTTTTTAGTTTTTAGTTTTTATTTTTTAGTTTTTAGTTTTTAGTTTTTAGTTTTTAGTTTTTAGTTTTTAGTTTTTAGTTTTTAGTTTTTAGTTTTTAGTTTTTAGTTTTTAGTTTTTAGTTTTTAGTTTTTAGTTTTTAGTTTTTAGTTTTTAGTTTTTAGTTTTTAGTTTTTAGTTTTTAGTTTTTAGTTTTTAGTTTTTAGTTTTTAGTTTTTAGTTTTTAGTTTTTAGTTTTTAGTTTTTAGTTTTTAGTTTTTAGTTTTTAGTTTTTAGTTTTTAGTTTTTAGTTTTTAGTTTTTAGTTTTTAGTTTTTAGTTTTTAGTTTTTAGTTTTTAGTTTTTAGTTTTTAGTTTTTAGTTTTTAGTTTTTAGTTTTTAGTTTTTAGTTTTTAGTTTTTAGTTTTTAGTTTTTAGTTTTTAGTTTTTAGTTTTTAGTTTTTAGTTTTTAGTTTTTAGTTTTTAGTTTTTAGTTTTAGTTTTTAGTTTTTAGTTTTTAGTTTTTAGTTTTTAGTTTTTAGTTTTTAGTTTTTAGTTTTTAGTTTTTAGTTTTTAGTTTTTAGTTTTTAGTTTTTAGTTTTTAGTTTTTAGTTTTTAGTTTTTAGTTTTTAGTTTTTAGTTTTTAGTTTTTAGTTTTTAGTTTTTAGTTTTTAGTTTTTAGTTTTTAGTTTTTAGTTTTTAGTTTTTAGTTTTTAGTTTTTAGTTTTTAGTTTTTAGTTTTTAGTTTTTAGTTTTTAGTTTGTAGTTTTTAGTTTTTAGTTTTTAGTTTTTAGTTTTTAGTTTTTAGTTTTTAGTTTTTAGTTTTTAGTTTTTAGTTTTTAGTTTTTAGTTTTTAGTTTTTAGTTTTTAGTTTTTAGTTTTTAGTTTTTAGTTTTTAGTTTTTAGTTTTTAGTTTTTAGTTTTAGTTTTTAGTTTTTAGTTTTTAGTTTTTAGTTTTTAGTTTTTAGTTTTTAGTTTTTAGTTTTTAGTTTTTAGTTTTTAGTTTTTAGTTTTTAGTTTTTAGTTTTTTAGTTTTTAGTTTTTAGTTTTTAGTTTTTAGTTTTTAGTTTTTAGTTTTTAGTTTTTAGTTTTTAGTTTTTAGTTTTTAGTTTTTAGTTTTTAGTTTTTAGTTTTTAGTTTTTAGGTTTTAGTTTTTAGTTTTTAGTTTTTAGTTTTTTAGTTTTTGTTTTTTAGTTTTTAGTTTTTAGTTTTTAGTTTTTAGTTTTTAGTTTTTAGTTTTTAGTTTTTAGTTTTTAGTTTTTAGTTTTTGTTTTTAGTTTTTAGTTTTTAGTTTTTAGTTTTTAGTTTTTAGTTTTTAGTTTTTAGTTTTTAGTTTTTAGTTTTTAGTTTTTAGTTTTTTAGTTTTTAGATTTTAGTATTTAGTTTTTAGTTTTTAGTTTTTAGTTTTTAGTTTTTAGTTTTTAGTTTTTAGTTTTTAGTTTTTAGTTTTTAGTTTTTAGTTTTTAGTTTTTAGTTTTTAGTTTTTAGTTTTTAGTTTTTAGTTTTTAGTTTTTAGTTTTTAGTTTTTAGTTTTTAGTTTTTAGTTTTTAGTTTTTAGTTTTTAGTTTTTAGTTTTTAGTTTTTAGTTTTTTAGTTTTTAGTTTTAGTTTTTAGTTTTTAGTTTTTAGTTTTTAGTTTTT